>NC_036854.1:15638954-15736874 GCF_002910315.2 Salvelinus sp. IW2-2015 | reverse complement strand
GCCATGGACCCCACACCCTTGCAATTGGTTCAATTACACTTTCAATTAGTTTAGCCACATTTAATAGCTATTTCAATTTGAATTTGTTTTTTTTATGCGTATAGAATGCCCTGCGTGCTTTCCTCTCTCAGTTCATTCACTGCCTCATTATGGTGTCCTGTTGAGCTTATTTTTAACTAGTAATTGTAGTGTGTGCAGTCACTCTATATACACTGCTCAAAAAATAAAGGGACACATTATAACAACAATGCTACTCAAGTCAATCACACTTCTTGAAATCAAACGATATCCACTTAGGAAGCAACACTGATTGACAATACATTTTCACATGCTGTTGTGCAAATGGAATAGACACCAGGTAAAATTATAGCAATTAGCAAGACACCGCCCATAAGGAAAGTGGTTCTGCAGGTGGTGACACACGACCACAGATCCACTCAGTTCCATATGCTCCTGGCTGATGTTTTGGTCCTTTGAATGCTGGCGGTGCTTTTACTCTCAGTGGTAGCATGACGAGTCTACAACCCACAATAGTGGCTCAGGTAGGCAGCTCATCCAGGATTGGCACATCAATGCGAGTGTGGCAGAAGGTTTGCTTGTGTCTGTCAGCGTAGTGTCCAGAGCATGGAAGGCGCTACCAGGAACAGGCCAGTACATCAAGCGAACGTGGAGGAGGCCGTGAGGAGGGCAACACCCAGCAGCAGCCCGCTACCTCCGCCTTTGTGCAAGGAGGAGCAGGAGGAGCACTGCATAGAGCCCTGCCAAAATTACCTCAGCAGGCCCAAACTGCATGTGTGTGCCTCAAAACGGTCAGAAACAGCTCCAGCGAGGGTAGTATGAGGACCGACGTCCACGGTGGGGGTTGGGCTTAACAGCCCAACACGTTGCAGAGACGTTTGGCATTTAGCCAGAGAACACAAGATTGGCAAATTCACACTGGCGCCCTGTGCTCTTACAGATGGAAAGCAGGTCCACACTCTGCACATCACATGTGAACGACGTCGTGATAGAGTCGTGGAGACGCCAGTGGAGAACGTTCTGCTGCCTGCAACATCCTCACAGCATGAACCGTTGGCGGCTGGGTCAGACCATGTGTGGAGGTTAGCATTTCTTTGGGAGGGCCCGCACCAGGCTCACTCATGTGCTCGCCAGAGGTAGCCTGTACCCATTAGGTTCCGAGTGAGACCCAGCCCCTTGTTGCAGACAATATGAACTGCCCCTGGTTCTCCTAATGCAACGACAATGCTTGACCTCATGTGCCTGGAGTTGTACATGGGCTAGTCCTGCAAGAGGAAAGGCATGTTGACTGCACTATGGACTTCGGGCCCTGCATCGCGTCAGTCCAGTTAGACTCTGAATCAATGAGCACACTGGGCGACTATCAAGGTCTCGCTCCATCCCTACACGCACGTTGTCAGCACAGACTGACCAGGAGTTGGCGGCTGCTTGCTAGGTCTGGGAGGAATCTCAGGAGACCCATCCGCAATTCATCACGAGCCATGCCCAGGCGTTGTAGGGAGGTCATACAGGAGTGGATGGCCCACACACACTACGAGCCTCATTGATGTTTTAAAGACATTACATCAAAGTTGGATCAGCCTGTAGTGTTGTTTTCCACTTTAATTTTGAGTGTGACTCCAAATCCAGACCTCCATGGGTTGATAAATTTGATTTCCATTGATACTTTTTGTGTAATTTTGTTGTCAGCACATTCAACTCTGTAAAGAAAAAAGTATTTAATAAGAATATTTCATTCATTCAGATCTAGGATGTGTTATTTTAGTGTTCCCTTTATTTTTTTGAGCAGTGTATTTTTTACCAATTGAGAACTTTGGTCTAATTCCCTGAGATCTGGATCTTCTCTGGAAAATTATTATTTTTGTTTTTTGGGGGTTTACTGCCCGGGCCCAGGTCTGGCAGTACAGGCTCTGCTGTAGGCCATGTAGCTGACAGCAGGCATAGGTCATATGCAAAGAGTAGGCATTACTCTCTCTCTCTCTCTTATATATATATAAAGATATTTTTTATTGTCACATACACCAGATGGGTGCAGTGAAATGTGGTTACAGCGCCCCTGGAGAAAATTAAGTTAAGGGTTAAGTGCCTTGCGCAAGGACACATCGACAGATTTTTCACCTTGTTTGTCTATGGGGATTGCATGGTTGTGTGCTCGATTTCATACAGCTGTCAGCAATGGGTGTGGCTGAACTAGCCAAACGCACTAACTTGAAGGGGTATTCACATACTTTTGTATATATAGTTTACCAATAGCGTTTGCTGGCCGAGAGTACTTAGCACCTCTGAACAGTGTCGGCTGTAATTTGAAAACCGAGTGCAAAACGATTTTACATTTTAAACCTCAGCGGGTGGTCTCTAAAACACAGCATGCCAAGCAATCAGCAGACAAACGGTAGATCTACATTCGGTGCGATGTGTGTGGTCCGTTAGAGAATGATTTATTGAAAAGGGGAAAGTTTTACAAATGAGAATCCCTGTTTTAGAGAAATAATAATAATAATTTGCTCTTCAAACCCCTCACCTGCCTCCACAGTCACACATACCCTCTATCAATATGGACATGCCATTGATAGCCAAGGCGTTCCCTTCAGGCATTATTCACGAGTCAGATGAAAAACCTGATTTAGTTACATTTGTATAAACAATCTAAATCATTTCAACTTAGAATGTTACACATCTCTGCTATCTACGTATATGTCTGTACAAAACTCTTGATGTTACAGTCAGCAGATAATGATGATAATGTAAAATTCACATATATGGTTCTTCTTCTGTAGGGCTTAGTTGTTCATAAAGAAGTGAACTCTGGACCACAGAGTGTGTTGTGTATCACAATGGGGCCTACTAGGATATATATATATATATATACTGTATATTTGTTTCATTTTAAAGTACAGTAAACCATAGTTTACTTGGAAAGTGGCAAAAAAAGTGAGATTAATTAAGATACACAGATTGTAACGTCTGCTTCCAACTCACACTCTCAAACACGTAGATCCCCTGAACGCAGCTCACTTTCCAGCCCACTTTCCAGCGCACACTCTCAAACACATAGATCCCCTGAACGCAGCTCACACTCTAGATTCCAATCACCTGTATGTCAGTATCACACACTATTTAGTTTAGTTCTTTGCACACCATCATTGTGAGGTATTGTTTGTTTTGTTACACACTTCTAGTCGGAGCGCTGGGTTTCCCGTAGTTTAATCCTCCCGTGTATGGTCGTTTTTGCCTGCCTCACTAATGACGCCTTCTGCCTGTACTTTAGCCTATCGGATTTCCTGATCTCCCGGACGACGTTACTAGCCTTTTCCCTGCCTGTACTGTTAACTTTTTGGACCCCCTGTGTATGACCTTCTGCCTGCCCCTGGACCCAGCTATCTGCCTCCTCCTGTGGTCCTTTACAAATAAACACCTGCTGCGCCCTGCACTTGAAACCAGCTCTCTGTCTCCCATCGTGTTTATTACACAGATCAATAATCTTGATACTTTTCTAGTCATCTCTTTCTTTAAAACAATGAAACTCAGTGAATGTATGACATTGTCAACTACTTTTTTCCCTGTTACAGTCTACAGTCTAACTGGCAAAATACATGGTTAACGGTTTGAGACTAAATGATCTTGAGCACAGACAGAGGGTTTGATTGGTGAATGTGTGTGTGTGTGTGTGTGTGTGTATGGGGGGTTGGGGTTGTCCCATGTGAATCATCCAGGCCATCCTAAAGGCCGTTGAGGGCACATTCATTTGCAAAACACTGGGGAATGGCCCATCCACCGGCCCATCCATCCACCCCCACTCACTCACCACCCCCATGCTATTTTGTCACCTTAACAATGGCTGTGCATTCAAAATGAGGCGTCAGCAGCTCTTTTGGTTCTTCAATTAACATCTGGGAGTGTAGGAAGTGTGTGTGTGTTTGTGATGGTCTAGATAACTACTAAGAGTGACTTGAATGATTGATGGAAGCTTTTCTTTTAGGATTCACAGATTTATCTGACCGCATAGACGTAATGCAAACTGTGTGTGTGGAGTGTGTGTGTGTGGGGGGGGGGGGCAGAGATAGAAGAGATACTGCCTAAAAAGAAAAAAAAATCCTTTGTACCTTATAATGTGATTTTATATTTTATTTCAGAGTAGTCCTGGAGAGGATCTCATTTTGACATTTTATGCAATGACATGCCTGTATAGGGAAGAGGGTGCCATATGGGAACTGTGTTTGGAGCTTGGCTAGAGAGAGGGAGAGTTTGGCTGCTTCCTGAAAGCGTAGGGCTGCCGGATCAATTTGCAAGCAGGAAAAAAAACCCTCCTCTGGAATAAGAGGTTGGTCAAATGGAATCCGTAGTCTCCCGGTCCCTCCCACTTAGATATGCTGATATAGGGAGAAAAAAGTGGCCTGGGTGCAAATAAGACTTACATGGCATCTAAGATTTTTCTAAAGTTCCTAACACCCTCGATTTCTCTTTCTCTCATCCATTTATACCTAGACAAAATCTTGTGATCTTACCATACCGTCTTCTTTATACCTCCCGAGTGGCGCAGCGTTCTAAGGCACTCCATTCCAATCCAGATGGGTAGCAGGCAGATGTCCTTTGTCCTCGTCCTGTCCCGTGTATATATTTTTATATATTTTTCTTCGCATTTCTTTTATATATATAATTTTTTTTCTTAAAAACTCAACTTCAAAACACTCTCCTGCTGAACCTACCTCACCAAATGTGGTGCGGATCTGCTTTTTCTCCTCAAAGGTATTATTCACCTCGTATCCGAAATCTACAACAGAAGCTAGCCAGTAGTTAGCCAGCTCACAAGACTACGTGAGTAGTTCATAACCAGCTAGCGCTTATCAGCTATCCTTTAGCTCTGAAAACTATTGCCAGTTTTGTACACGCGACTCAGACCAGAGCAATACCAGACTATTTCTTGTCTCCATATCCCGGATTTTTACCGCAAGCTCTGGACATTTACACCTGGATCTTGCAGCTAACTAGCTGCTATCCGAGTGACTATGGTACATCTCCGAGCAACACCAATTATCCCGGAGCTAGCCAGCTGAAGAGTTCCATCAGCCACTCTGGGCTACTATCACCTATCCGGACCGTTTTACTGCGATGCGGAGCCCCGCCGGCCTTCCGAACTGGACCGACTTATCTGCCCGGGAGTTATTCATCTAGCCAGAAGTTAGCCAGCTCACAAGCTAACGTGAGTAGTTCAGCTAACCACAGCTAGCGCTTATCAGCTATCCTTTAGCTCTGAAAACTATTGCCAGTTTGTACAACGCGACTCAGACCAGAGCATACCAGACCTATTTTCTCTCCATATCCGCGGATTTTTACCGCAATCTCTGGACATTTAACACTGGATCTTGCAGTTAACTAGCTGCTATCCGAGTGACTATTGGCTAACATCAATTCCGGGCAAACACCCATTATCCCGGAGCTAGCCAGCTGAAGAGTTCCATCAGCCACATCTGGGCTACAATTACCTATCCGGACCCGTTTTACTGCCGATGCGGAGCCCAGCCGGCCTTCACGACTGGATACCGACGTTATCTGCCGAGGGAGTTATTTCAACTGGCCCCTCCATCGCGACGTAACCTGAACGCCCATATGCTAACTGCGGCCGCTAATCGTTAGCGTTCTTGAGCATATCGGCTGCTATCTGAACAGGTCTATCGAACAATCTTACGCCCGCGGGCTAGCTTAGTGGAGGCCTCACTACTCCATCTACGGCTGCCCCCTGGACACATGATAGCACTTGGCTACATAGTGATGCTTGCTTGACTGTCCATTATTCACGGTACTCCATTCCGTTTATTTGTGTTTTATCTGTCGGCTCTGTGCTTTAACTCAGGATCTGTGTGTAGTTAATTCCGACCCTCTCTGCCTAGCCATCGCCATTTTACTGCTTGCTGCTGTGTTAACTGACTAGCTGCTGTTATCTCACCTGTTGTTTAGCTAGCTCTCCCAATCAAGACCTGCATCACTTTATGCTTATTGTATGTCTCCCTCAAATATCAATATGCCTTGCATACTGTTGTTCAGGCTAGCTATCATTTTTTGGTTTGCAATGGACCCCGAGTTCCACTCTCCGTACCTCTGATACCCCTTCGTCCCACCCCCCACACATGCGGTGACCTCACCCATTGAGACCAGCATGTCCAGAGATACAACCTCTCTTATCATCACCCAGTGCCTGGCTTGCCTCCGCTGTACCCGCGCCCCTCCATACCCCTGTCTGCACATTATGCCCAGAATCTATTCTACCACGCCCATAAATCTGCTCCTTTTATTCTTGTCCCCAACGCTCTAGGCGACCAGTTTTGATAGCCTTTAGCCGCACCCTCATCTACTACTCCTCTGTTCCTCGGGTGATGTGGAGGTAAACCCAGCCCTGCATGTCCCAGTCACCCTCATTTGTTGAACTTCTGCGATCGAAAAAGCCTTGCCTCATGCATGTCACAATCAGAAGCCTCCTCCTAAGTTTGCCTTACTCACCGCTTTAGCACACTCTGCCAATCCTGATGTCCTTGCCGTGTCCGAATCCTGGCTTGGAAGGACCACCAAAAATTCTGAGATTTCCATACCCAACTATATACACTTTCCGTCAAGATAGAACTGCCAAAGGGGAGGAGTTGCAATCTACTGCAGAGATAGCTGCAAAGTTCTGTCATATTTCAGGTCTATGCCCAAACAGTTCGAACTTCTAATTAAAAAAATTAATCTCTCCAGAAATAAGTCTCACTGGGCCGCCTGCTACGACCCCCCTCAGCTCCCAGCTGTGCCCTGGACACCATCTGTGAATTGATCGCTCCCCACTAGCTCAGAGTTTGTTCTGTTAGGTGACCTAAACTGGGATATGCTTAAACCCCGGCAGTCCTACAATCCAAGCTTGATCGCCTCAATCTCACACAAATCATCAAGGAACCCACCAGGTACAACCCTAAATCCGTAAACATGGGCACCTAATAGACATATCCTGACCAACCTGCCCTCCAAATATACCTCTGCTGTCTTCAATCAAGATCTCAGTGATCACTGCTCATTGCCTGTATCCGCCACGGTCCGCGGTCAAACGACCACCCCTCATCACTGTCAAACGCTCTCCTAAAAACTTCTGCGAGCAGGCCTTTCTAATCGACCTGGCCCGGGTTTCCTGGAAGGATATTGACTCATCCCGTCAGTTGAGGATGCCTGGTCATTCTTTAAATGTTACTTCCTCACCATATTAGACAAGCATGCTCCGTTCAAAAATGCAGAACCAAGAACAGATATAGCCCTGGTTCACTCCAGACCTGACTGCCCTCGACCAGCACAAAAAAACTGTGGGCGAACTGCATAGCATCGAAGACCCCCGCGATATGCACTGTTCAGGGAAGTCAGGAACATACACGCAGTCAATCAGGAAAGCAAAGGCCAGCTTTTCAAGCAGAAATTTGCATCCTGTAGCTCTAACTCCAAAAAGTTCTTGGTGACTGTAAAGCCATGGAGAACAAGAGCACCTCCTCCCAGCTGCCCACTGCACTGAGGCTAGGTAACACGGTCACCACCGATAAATCCGTGATAATCGAAGACTTCAACAAGCATTTCTCAATGGCTGGCCATGCCTTCCTCCTGGCGACTCCAACCTTGGCCAACAGCCCCGTCCCTCCGCTGCTACTCGCCCAAGCCTCCCAGCTTCTCCTTTACCCAAATCCAGATAGCAGATGTTCTGAAAGAGCTGGAAAACCTGGACCCATACAAATCAGCTGGGCGTGACAATCTGGACCCCCTATTTCTGAAACTGTCCGCCGCCATTGTCGCACCCCTATCACCAGCCTGTTCAACTCTCCTTCGTATCATCTGAGATCCCCAAGGATTGGAAAGCTGCCGCGGTCATCCCCCTCTTCAAAGGGGGAGACACCCTGGACCCAAACTGTTACAGACCTATATCCATCCTGCCTGCCTATCTAAGGTCTTCGAAAGCCAAGTCAACAAACAGATCATGACCATCTCGAATCCCACCGTACCTTCTCCGCTGTGCAATCCGGTTTCCGAGCCGGTCATGGTGCACCTCAGCCACGCTCAAGGTACTAAACGATATCATAACCGCCATCGATAAAAGACATTACTGTGCAGCCGTCTTCATCGACCTGGCCAAGGCTTTCGACTCTGTCAATCACCAATATTCTATCGGCAGACTCAGTAGCCTCGGTTTTTCTAATGACTGCCTTGCCTGTTCACCAACTACTTTGCAGACAGAGTTCAGTGTGTCAAATCGGAGGGCATGTTGTCCGGTCTCTGGCAGTCTCTATGGGGTCCACGGTTCAATTCTCGGGCCGACTCTTTTCTCTGTATACATCAATGATGTTGCTCTTGCTGCGGGCGATTCCCTGATCCACCTCTACGCAGACGACACCATTCTATATACTTCCCCTTCTTCTTGGACACTGTACATCTAACCTCCAAACGAGCTTCAATGCCATACAACACTCCTTCCGTGGCCTCCAACTGCTTTAAACGCTAGTAAAACCAAATGCATGCTTTTCAACCGCTCGCTGCCTGCACCCGCACGCCCGACTAGCATCATCACCCTGGACGGTTTCGACCTAGTAATATGTGGACATCTATAAGTACCTAGGTGTCTGGCTAGACTGCAAACTCCTCTCCAGACTCATATCAAACATCTCCAATCCAAAATCAAAGCAAGAATCGGCTTTCATATCCGCAACAAAGCCTCCTTCACTCACGCCGCCAAACTTACCCTAGTAAACTGACTATCCTACCGATCCTCGACTTCGCGATGTCATTAAATAGTAATACTCTACTCAGAAACTGGATGCAGTTTATCACAGTGCATTCGTTTTGTTACTAAAGCATTATACGACCACCACTCGACCTGTATGCCCTAGTCGGCTGGCCCTCGCTACATGTTCGTCGTCAGACCCACTGGCTCGCTCATCTACTACAGGCTATGCTAGGTAAAGTGCCGCCTTATCTCAGTTCACTGGTCACGATGGCTACACCCACCTGCCAACGCGCTCCAGCAGGTGTATCTCACTGATCATCCCTAAAGCCAAAACCTCATTTGGACGCCTTTCCTTCCAGTTCTCTGCTGCCTCGACTGGAACGAATTGCAAAAATCTCTGAAGTTGGAGACTTTTATCTCCCTCAACAACTTTAAAAATCTGCTATCCGAGCAGCTAACGATCGCTGCAGCTGTACATAGTCCATCTGTAAACTACCCACCCAATTTACCTACCTCACCCCCATCTGCTTTTATTTATTTACTTTTCGCTCTTTTGCACACAGTATCTCTTCTTGCACATGATCATCTGATGATTTATCATCCAGTGTTAATCTGCTAAATTGTAATTATTCGATTTATTGCCTACCTCATGCCTTTTGCACACATTGTATATAGATTCTCTTTTTTTTCTACCATGTTATTGACTTGTTTATTGTTTACTCCATGTGTAACTCTGTGTTGTCTGGTCACTTATGCTTTATCTTGGCCAGGTCGCAGTTGCAAATGAGAACTTGTTCTCAACTAGCCTACCTGGTTAAATAAAGGTGAAATAAAAAAAATAAAAAAATAAAATCTCAGCAGAGGCGTCACAACAGACCCTGGTTCGATTCCAGGCTGTATCACAACCGGCCGTGATTGGGAGTCCCATAGGGCGGCGCACAATTGTCCCAGCGTTGTCCGGGTTTGTCTGGGGTAGGCCGTCATTGTAAATAAGAATTTGTTTGTACCTGTCTTGCCTAGTTAAATAAAGTAAAAGCATACCTGCCTTTACTTTTTATATGTGAAAGGTGTAGCCGGAAAGAAACGCGATACCTTGTTTTCCACCTCTTGATCTACAAATCTAAGATCCTACAGGAAATGCTAATTATTGTGTGGTTTTTAATTCATGGACATTTTTGTAGGGTTTCATACATTTTTTGTTAGGTCAAATCAAGTCTTTAATGTTAAAGTGGAAGTTTTAAACTTCAAATTTACCTTTCAGCAGGACGTTAGCTTAAAAAACAAGGCCAAATCTACACTGGAGTTTCTTACCAAGAAGACAGTGAATATTCCTGAGTGGCCGAGTTACAGTTTAGACTTAAATCTGCTTGAAAATCTATGGCAAGAGCTGAAAATGGTTGTCTAGCAATGATCAATAATCAATTTGACAGAGCTTGAATCATTTGTTAAATAATAAAAGGGAAATGTTGCACAATCCAGTTGTGGAAAGATCTTAGAGACTTACCCAGAAAGACTCAGAGCTGTAATCACTGCCAAAGGTGATTCTAACATGTATTGGCTTGAATACATATCTAATGAATCAATCTTAGTGTTTTATTTTTCAAATATATATATATTTTTTTCAAATGTTAGAATTTTTCCCCAACTTGATATTACAGAATATTGTGTAGATGGTTGACAAAAAAAATGAAAATGAAATCCATTTTACTCCCACTTTGTACAACAACAAAATGTGGAAAAGTCAAGAGGTGTCACAATTCGTGTGTATAGGTGGCAGGGAAGTCAGGCACAGGAGAATTAAACTTGGTAAAATGGAGTAATTTCATAAAACAAAACATAACTCCAAAACCATAACTACAAATGAAACAAATTGGGTACGAGGACCCGTCACGCACCAAGTACAAACAACACGACACTGAACATAAAACAATTTCTGACAAAGACATGATGGAAAACAGAGGGTTAAATACACAACAGGTAATGAATGGGATTGAAACCAGGTGTGTAGGAAGACAAGACAAAACCAATGGAAAATGAAAAATGGATCAATGATGGCTAGAAGACCGGTGACGTCGATCGCCGAGCACCACCCGAACAAGGAGAGGCATCGACTTCGGAAGAAGTCGTGACAAGAGGTGTGAATGCACTGTAATTACCAGAACATATCTGACAATGTTTTGAGTTTGACTTTTTATTCAATCATAACAGGAAAATTAACACATTATAAGGTAAGTATTTACAAATTATTTACAAGTGTGGCGAGCTAAAAATAGCAAACTTATGGTTGTGAATGTGAAGAAATAAAAGCAGTGCATGAATTTAGAACTTCATCAATGCTCTCATGGTCAGGTTACCATAAAAATGGTGGCAACGACCAGGTCAAAGTCTCTTGTCTCTTGCTCCCACCACTCCCCGGTGCCGGCTACTCACCAGGATGTACAGTATATAAGGGGGTTATACCGGCAAGAAAGTGAAAAAATGGGACTGTTTGAAAGGGGATCATATAAACATTGGCAGATTTTTTTTTACAGGTAACATACGGTGAATTCTCTGTGAAATATGCATCTTTCTCTCTCTTTCAGTATTTATCATGACTGTGATGTATGAACATTGATTAGTGGTGGGCACCAGTATCAATAATTCGACATGATATCGATATAATTTGATATGGGTTTATCCTTTCTGTTAACCTACACTATTATGTAAAGGAGCATACATGACTGTTCCTGCTGGCACAAAATCCTCTCGCAGGCACTCAATACAGCATACTTAACTGCCTGCTGGTGGGCCATCAACGGGCTTTATATTGTATTCAAACTGGTTGGGTAGGTTAGGGTCCAAGAACATTCACACATGTCCACACATGCCCAAAGTTGTCTGGACTTCACAAAGTCATGGAAGTGAAGTCCACACAGTTGCAATGTTATTCATTCAAACCGATATGATATCGACATTGGTCCGAAAGAATGCAACTGAAACCTCTCTCTCTATATATATTTTCCATATCGGTGCCCATTACTAATATTAATTGCACTCAGTACCATTTCCCATAAAACAGGCAGCGAGGTAGCGCTTGGCAGGGTGCCAAGTGAACAATCAATTGAATCCTTCAAAGAGTGTAGTCCTGCTGTCCCGCCCTGACCATAGAGAGCCCTTGGTTCTCTATGGTGTAGTAGGTCAGGGCGTGACTAGGGGGTGTTCTAGGTTATATATTTCTATGTTGGTGCTCTTGATTTGGTTCCCAATTAGAGGCAGCTGATGTTCGTTGTCTCTAACTGGGGATCATATTAAGGGTTCCCTGTTCCCACCTGCTTTGTGGGATATTGTTTTGTGTTTGTGCACCACGTAGTCACGTTTAGTTGTTCGTTTATTGGTATATTTTTGTTTTGTTGAAGTTTCACTTGGAAATAAATGTGTGGAACTCAACATCCGCTGCGCCTTGGTCCCGATCTTACGACAACCGTGACACCTGCAGAGGCGACATGGGGAGAACAAGCCCAGGCCGGGGTGTAGGCAAAGGACATGCTTCAACACTCTCCCTCAAAGCATTAGACAAATATTTCCTCAAATTCCCTCAAATCAGCCCACAGAAACTAATGACGCACAGCCAATACAGAGCAATAAGAGTTTCTCAGAGTCGACTATGTCTGTTTTGGCCTGGTTTGACCGCTAAATTGAATTCCTCACCCACAGTTTTCTGTCATGTTATAAACATTATAAAAGAGTCACATCTCAAAATAGAGTGAAGGAAGTGTAGAGGAAAAACAGACCGGCTGGATGATTGATACCACCACTAGATAGGTAGATGAGATAATGTGTTTTTTTACACAGGCCAAGACCTAGGCCACATAAATGGCACCCTATTCCCTACATAATGCACAACTTTTGACCAGGGCCCTAAGGGCACTACATATTGAATAGGGTGCCATTTGGGACGCAGCTCTTTCCTCCACGACGAGAAAATCCCCGGCACCATGCATCCTGTTCCTGAAACATGGAAGAAAAGATGCATTTGACCTGAGGTACAGTTGAAGTCGGAAGTTTACATACACTTAGGTTGGAGTCATTAAAACTCGTTTTTCAACCACTCCACACATTTCTTGTTTATGAACATTATTTTTGGCTCATCCTTGGGGGCAATTTCCAAACGCCTGAAGGTACCACGCTCATCTGTAAAAACAATAGTACGCAAGTATAAACACCATGGGACCACACAGCCTTCATACCGCTCATGAAGGAGACGGGTTCTGTCTCCTAGAGATGAACGTACTTTGGTGAGAAAAGTGCAAATCAATCCTAGAACAACAGCAACAGGTACAAAAGTATCTATATCCACAGTAAAAACAAGTCCTATATCGACATAACCTGAAAGGCCGCTCAGCAAGGAAGAAGCCACTGCTCCAAAACCGCCATAAAAAAGACAGACTACGGTTTGCAACTGCATATGGGGACAAAGATCATACTTTTTGGAGAAATGTCCTCTGGTCTGATGAAACAAAAATATAACTGTTTGGCCATAATGACCATCGTTATGTTTGGAGGAAAAGTCAAGGTATTGGAGTGGCCATCACAAAGCCCTGACCTCAATCCAATAGAAAATGTGTGGGCAGAACTGAAAAAGCGTGTGCGAGCAAGGAGGCCTACAAACCTGATTCAGTTACACCAGCTCTGTCAGAAGGAATGGGCCAAAATTCACCCAACTTATTGTGGGAAGCTTGTGGAAGGCTACCCGAAACGTTTGACCCAAGTTAAATCATTTAAAAGCAATGCTACCAAATACTAATTGAGTGTATGTAAACTTCTGACCCACTGGGAATGTGATGAAATAAATAAAAGCTGAGATAAATCATAAAATTCAGACATTTCACATTCTTAAAATAAAGTGGTGATCCTAACTGACCTAAGACAGGGAAATTTTACTAAGATTAAATATCAGGAATTGTGAAAAGTGAGTTTAAATGTATTTGGAGAGGTATGTAAACTTCCCACTTCAACTGTAAATATTATTGATCCAAATATCACATGTTAAAATACAGAAGAGTGATGCAATTACAGTTCAATAACTCAGACTTCCCAAACATTAAATGCTGAACCTAGAGACAAATGACTGTAGACTTATGCAACTTCGATGATTAAGTTAGGCAACATCGATGATGAACTTCTTGGACGGCTTGCTGCTCTATTACAACCAAATCAACAACCAACAAGGAATCATAATGAGTTTATTTGTTTGTTTATTTGGATCTCCATTAACTTTTGCAGAAGCAGCAGCTACTCTTCCTGCGGTCTACAAGAAACACAAAACACGACAAGTAACAGAATCTACACTGATAGTCACATAAATCCAAAATACAACGACATACAAACAATACAACTAAAAAACAATAAAAACAATACAAATTAAAAAAATGTGTCCGTTAGTGTGTCTCTGTGAGCGTGTCCCCTCACAGTCCCCGCCATTCCATGAGATGTAGTTTAATCTTGTTGTTTGTTGTAAATTTGTTGTTGTATTTTGACCCATTTTTTTCTCCCCAATTGGTAGTAGTTACAGTCTTGTCTCATCGCTGCAACTACCGTACGGACTCAGGAGAGGTGAAGGTCGAAAGCCATGCGTCCTCCGAAACACAACCCAACCGCACTGCTTCTTGACACAATGCCCATCCAACTCGGGAGCCAGCCGCACCAATGTGTCGAAGGAAACACCGTACACCTGGCGACCGTGTCAGCATGCACTGCGCCCGGCCCACCACAGGAGTTGCTAGTGCGTGATGAGACAATGATATCCCTGCCGGCCAAACCCTCCCCTAACCAATTGTATGCCGGCCCATGGGCCTCCCGGTCGCGGCCGGCTGCGACAGAGCCTGGACTCGAACCCAGAATGTCTAGTGGCACAGCTAGCACTGCGGTGCAGTGCCTTAGACCACTGCGCCACTTGGGAGGAAGTTTAATCCTTTTTTAATGGTAATTTTGCTGTTTGCTTTGGTAATTGGAGATGGAAGGGAGTTCCATGTGATCATAGCTCTGTATAATACTGTGCGTTGCCATGATTCTGTTTGGACTTGGGGACTGTAAAGAGACACCTGGTGGCATGTCTTGTGGGGTATGTATGGGTGTCTGAGCTGAATGTTATTTGATTATTAAAATCGATAATTTTCATCACTGTCATTTTTCTCCTAAAAACAAGAAGAGAAGCGGTTTATCTCCAGTAAACCCTTGACCAGGAAAGACTGGCATGCATGCTGTTGATGTTAGTTGTGTATGTGTAGTTAAGGGCAAGATGTGATACTCTGTTATGAGCTAGCTGAAGCTTTGCTGGGTCTTTTTTTGCTGCACTTATCCATATTACCATACAGTAATCAAGATGGGACATGACCAGAGCCTGAACAACTAGTACAGTTGATTTTTGGGTAAAAAACACAGAACATACATTACCAGTCAAAAGTTTGGACACCTACTCATTCAAGGGTTTTTCTTTATTTTTACTATTTTCTACATTGTAGAATAATAGTGAAGACATCGAAACTATGAAATAACACATATGGAATCATGTTGTAACCATAAAAAGTGTTAAACAAATTAACATATACTTCAAAGTAGCCACCCTTTGCCTTGATGACAGCTTTGCACACTTTTGGCTTTCTCTCAATCAGCTTCACGAGGAATGCTTTTCCAAGAGTCTTGAAGGAGTTCCCACATATGCTGAGCACTTGTTGCCTGCTTTTCCTTCACTCTGCGTTCCAGCTCATCCCAAACCATCTCGGTTGGGTTGAGGTCGGGTGATTGTGGAGTCCAGGTCATCTGATACAGCACTCCAACACTCTCCTTGGTCAAATAGCCCTTACACAGCCTGGAGGTGTGTTTTGTGTCATTTTCCTGTTAAAAAACAAATGATAGTCCCACTAAGCGAAAACCAGATGGGATGGCATATCACTGCATAATGCTGTGGTAGCCATGCTGGTTAAGTGTGCCTTGAATTCTAAATAAATCACTGATAGTGTCACCAGCACAGCACCCCCACACCATCACATCTCCTCCTCCATGCTTCACAGCGGGAACCACACATGCAGAGATCATCCGTTCACCTACTCTGTGTTTCACAAAGACACGGCAATTGGAAGCCAAAAATCTCAAATTTGAACTCATCAGACCAAAGGACATTGCTCGTGTTTCTTGGCCCAAGCAAGTCTCTTCTTCCTATTGGTGTCCTTTAGAAGTGGTTTCCTTGCAGCAATTCAACAATGAAGGCCTGATTCACGCAATCTCCTCTGAATAGTTGATGTTGAGATGTGTCTGTTACTTAAACTCTGTGAAGCATTTATTTGGGCTGCAATCTGAGGTGCAGTTAACTCTAATGAACTTGTCCTCTGCAGCAGAGGTAACTGTTCCTTGATGTCCACATCACCAACAAACTAACATGGTCCAAGCACACCAAGACAGTTGTGAAGATGGCACGACAAAACCTGTTCCCCCTCAGGAGACTGAAAAGATTTGGCATCAAACGGTTCTGCAGCTGCACTACCGAGAGCATCCTGACTGGTTGCATCACTGCCTATTATGGCAACTGCTCGGTCTCTGACCACAATGCACTACAGAGGGTAGTGCGTACGGCCCAGTACATCACTGGGGCCAAGCTTCCTGCCATCCAGGACCTCTATACTAGGCGGTGTCAGAGGAAGGCCCTAAAAATTGTCAAAGACTCCAGCCACCCTAGTCATAGACTGTTCTCTCTGCTACCGCACGGCAAGCAGTACCAGAACTCCAAGTGTAGGTCGAAGAGGCTTCTAAACAGCTTCTACCCCCAAGCCAAAAGACTCCTGAACATCTAATCAAATGGCGACCCAGACTTTTACACCGCTGCTACTCTCTGTTGTTATCATCTACGCATAGTCACTTTAATAACTCTACCTACATGTACATATTACCTCAACTAACCGGTGCCCCCACACATTGACCGGTACCCCCCTGTATATAGTCTCGCTATTGTTATTTTAGTGCTGCTCTTTAATTACTTTTTACTTTTATTTCTTATTCAGAAATATATATATATATATATTTTTTTTTTTAAGCTGCATTGTTGGTTAGGGGCTCGTAAGTAAGCATTTCACGGTAAGATCTACACCTGTTGCATTCGGTGCATGTGACTAATACAATTTGATTTGATCTAACTTTGGGTCTACCTTTCCTGTGGTGGTCCTCATGAGAGCGCTCATAGCGCTTCCGGCACCGACAGAGATGGCCACCTCGCTTCGCGTTCCTAGGAAACTATGCAGTAGCGCGAACCACTGCTTTTAATCAGGGAGGGAAAGGTGACCGGAAACATGACCGAATACAAACAGTGTAGCTATTCCCTTCGCATGGCAATCAAACAAGCTAAACGTCAGTATAGAGACAAAGTAGAGTCGCAATTCAACGGCTCAGACACAAGAGGTATGTGGCAGGGTCTACAGTCAATCATGGACTACAAAAGGAAAACCAGCCCCGTCGCGGACCACGATGTCTTGCTCCCAGGCAAACTCAACAACTTCTTTTCTCGCTTTAAGGACAATACAGTTCCACTGACACTGCCGCTACCAAAACCTACGGGCTCTCCTTCACTGCAGCCAATGTGAGTAAAACATTTAAACGTGTTAACCTTCGCAAGGCTGCCGGCCCAGACGGCATCCCCAGCCGCGTCCTCAGAGCATGCGCAAACCAGCTGGCTGGTGTGTTTACGGACATATTCAATCAATCCTTATCCCAGTCTGCTGTTCCCACATGCTTCAAGAGGGCCACCATTGTTCCTATTCCCAAGAATGTGAAGGTAACTGAGCTAAATGACTATTGCCCCGTAGCACTCACTTCCATCATCAGGAAGTCCTTTGAGGGACTAGTCAAAGACCATATCACCTCCACCCTACCTGACACCCTAGACCCACTCCAATTTGCTTACCGCCCCAATAGGTTCACAGACGATGCAATCGCAATCACACTGCACACTGCCCTAACCCATCTGGACAAGAGGAATACCTATGTAAGAATGCTGTTCATCGACTACAGCTCAGCATTTAATACCATAGTACCCTCCAAACTCGTCATTAAGCTCGAGACCCTGGGTCTCGACCCCGCCCTGTGCACCTGGGTCGTGGACTTCCTGAGGGGCCGCCCCCAGGTGGTGAGGGTAGGTAACAACATCTCCACCCCGCTGATCCTCAACATTGGTGCCCCACAAGGGTGCGTTCTCAGCCCTCTCCTGTACTCCCTGTTCACCCATGACTGCGTGGGCATGCACGCCTCCAACTCAATCATCAAGCTTACAGACGACACTACAGTGGTAGACTTAATTACCACCAACAACGAGACAGCCTACAGGGAGGAGGTGAGGGCCCTCGGAGTGTGGTGTCAGGAAAATAACCTCACACTCAATGTCAACAAAACAAAGGAGATGATTGTGGACTTCAGGAAACAGCAGAGAGAGCAGGGCCCTATCCACATCGACGGGACAGTAGTGAGGACGTGGAAAGTTTTAAGTTCCTCGGCGTACACATCACGGACAAACTGAAATGGTCCACCCACACAGACAGCGTGGTGAAGAAGGCGCAGCAGCGCCTGTTCAACCTCAGGAGGTTGAAGAAATTCGGCGTGTCACCAAAAACACTCACAAACTTTTACAGATGCACAATCGAAAGCATCCTGTCGGGCTGTATCACCGCCTGGTACGGCAACTGGTCTGCACAATGCATCACCGGGGGCAAACTACCTGCCCTCCAGGACACCTACACCACCCGATGTCACAGGACGGCCAAAAAGATCATCAAGGACAATAACCACCCGAGCCACTGCCTGTTCACCCCGCTATCATCCAGAAGGCGAGGTCAGTACAGGTGCATCAAAGCGAGGACCAAGAGACTGAAAAACAGCTTCTATCTCAAGGCCATCAGACTGTTAAACAGCCATCACTAACATTGAGTGGCTGCTGCCAACATACTGACTCATCTCTAGCCACTTTAATAATGAAAAATGTATGTAATAAATGCATCACTAGCCACTTTAAACAATGACACTTCATATAATGTTTACATACCATACATTACTCATCTCAGATGTATAATCTGTTCTCTATACCATCTACTGCATCTTGTCTATGCCGTTCGGCCATCGCTCATTCATATATTTTTATGTACATATTCTTATTCATTCCTTTCCACTTGTGTGTGTATAAGGTAGTTGTTGTGAATTGTTAGGTTAGATTACTTGTTAGATATTACTGCATGGTCGGAACTAGAAGCACAAGCATTTTGCTACACTTGCATTAACATATGCTAACCATGTGTATGTGACAAATAACATTTGATTTGATTAGGTTTTTGCGACTGCACTTGAAGAAACTTCAAAGTTCTTTATATTTTCCGCGTTGACTGACCATTATCTTAAAGTAATGATGATGGACTGTTGTTTCTCTTTGCTTATTTGAGCTGTTCTTGACGTAATGTGGTATTTTAACAAATAGGGCTATCTTCAGTATACCACTCCTTCCTTGTCACAACACAACTGATTGGCTCAAAAGCATTAAGAAGGAAAGAAATTCCACAAATTAACTTTTATTAAGGCACACCTGTTAATGCATTCCAGGTGAATACCTCATGAAGCTGGTTGAGAGAATGCCAAGAGTGTACAAAGCTGTCATCAAGACAAAGATTGGCTACTTTGAAGAATCTCAAATTTAAAATATATTTTTGATTTATTTAACACTTCTTTGGTTACTATATGATTCCACCTGTGTTATTTCATGGTTTTGATGTCTTCACTATTATTCTACAATGAAGAAAATAGTAAAAATAAGGTTGTCTCCAAACCTTTGTTTGGTACTGTATTTTTATAACAGACAACTTTTTCAATATAACTTGACCATCCAATGTTATTACGTAGGAGTTTAGCTTCCTCACCTTGCTCAATGGTCACACCCTTTATGCTTATCGCCAGTTGAGGTTTAGGTCTCACAAAATGTTTTGAACCAAATACAATGCTTTTAGTTTTAGATGTATTTAAGACCCACTTATCATTAACCACCCATTCTGTTACTGACTGTAACTCCTTATTTACAATTTCAGAGTCCTGAGAACATTTTGTATGATCTCTTATAAAGAACTTTAGGCCCAACCTTTGAGACTTTGGCTTTGCTTGTTATTGCCACAATGTTATGGTCACTACAGCCAATGGGAACTGATATTGCTTTGGAGCAAAGCTCTGCAGCTTGTAGATATGAAGTCTCAACGTCAACAGTGAAGAGGCGACTCCGGGATGCTGGCCTTCTAGAAAGAGTTGCAAAGAAAAAGCCATATCTCAGACTTGCCAATAAAAATAAAAGATTAAGATGGGCAAAATAACACAGACACTGGACAAAGGAACTCTGCCTAGAAGGCCAGCATCCCGGAGTCGCCTCTTCACTGTTGACGTTGAGACTGTTTTGCGGGTACTATTTAATGAAGCTGACAGTTGAGGACTTGTGAGGCATCTGTTTCTCAAACTAGACACTCTAATGTTCTTGTCCTCTTGCTCAGTTGTGCACCGGGGCCTCCCACTCCTCTTTTTATTCTGGTTAGAGCCAGTTTGCGATGTTCTGTGAAGGGAGTAGTACACAGCGTTGTACGATATCTTCAGTTTCTTGGCAATTTCTCACATGGAATAGCCTTCCTTTCTCATAACAAGAATAGACTGACGAGTTTCAGAAGAAAGTTCTGTTTCTGAACATTTTGAGCCTGTAATCGAACCCATAAATGCTGATGCTCCAGATACTCAACTAGTCTAAAGAAGGCCAGTTTTATTGCTTCTTTAATCAGAACAACAGTTTTCAGCTGTGATAACATACTTGTAAAAGAGTTTTCTAATGATCAATTAGCCTTTTAAAATGATAAACTAACACAACGTGCCATTGGAACACAGGAGTGATGGTTGCTGATAATGGGCCTCTGTACGCCTATGTAGATATTCCATTAAAATCAGCCGGTTCCAGCTACAATAGTCATTTACAGCATTAACAATGTCTACAATGTATTTCTGATCAATTTGATGTTATTTTAATGGACAAAAAATGTGCTTTTCCTTCAGAAACAAGGACATTTAAGTGACCCCAAACTTTTGAATGGTAGTGTGCTTAGCTAGCAAATGCAGCTAGCTAGTTTAGCCTACTGAAACACCCTGCTCAAACAGAGGGATGCTATGTTAGCTAGCTGGCTATGACTATCCAACACAACACTGGAACTCTTCCAAGTCAATGTAAGCTTTTGGTTTTACTCATTTATTGCCACCGAAGCCTGCCGGTGTAACTGCTTACTGTAACGTTACTGCATGATTGTAACGGGTTTACTAACACATTAGTTCTATTAGCTATGCTGACTATGACATTACTTTAGCTAAAATGGATGTAACAACGATGTAGGCTATGTGTAGCAGTTTGGCTTGGAAAGGTTCTTTCGCCTGGTCACATACAGCTGATTGTGCATTGAAGTCCACAAGCGAAAGGAAGAGAGCGCATAATGTAGATGCAACATGTTTGCTGTGAAACTGTGAACTGTGTTTACCCGTGATCAGGGGTGTATTCATTACGCCGATTGTGTTGAAAAACATCTATTAAACAAGGAAACAGAACAAAACAGGGATTAACATACCCGATTTTGTCCAATAGAAACTCTTGTTTGCGACTGTTGGACGAATGATTACACCCACTATCAGCTAGATGCAGGCAAGAGTGTGCAAGGCGGTATTGAATGTCACTGTCTGTCCATGTGTCACTGTCTGTCACATCAAATTTGTCTCTCGACCTGAATGCACCTACGTTGTAAACTTTCATTCATAGGCTAGGTTTTAGCAACCTCATGATGGGAGTAGGGAAAATCTGTGTATGATGTAGTAGCCTAAACCTATTTCTGTTACATTTAACTGGGTGAATGGATTACGAAAGACAGTCATCCAATATGCTGTAATAGAAATAAGGCCATGCTCATGAAAAAAAATCATCCTCCCTCATCTGGAACGAATTGCAAAAATCGCTGATGCTGGAGACTTATATTTCCCTCGCTAACTTTAAACATCAGCTATCTGAGCAGCTAACCGGTCGCTGCAGCTGTACATTGCCCATCTATAAATAGCCCACCCAATCTACCTACCTCTACCCCATATTTTTTTAATTTACTTTTCTGCTCTTTTGCACACCAGTATTTCCACTTGCACATCATCATCTGTTCGTCTATCACGCCAGTGTTAATTTGCTAAACTGTAATTACTTCACTACTATGGCCTATTTATTGCCTTACCTCCTCATGCCATTTGCACACACTGTATATAGACTTTCTTTTTTTTCTGTTGTGTTATTGACTGTACACTTGTTTATTCCATGTGTAACTCTGTGTTGTTGTTTGTGTCGCACTGCTTTGCTTTATCTTGGCCAGGTCGCAGTTGTAAATGAGAACTTGTTCTCAACTAGCTTACCTGGTTAAAAAAAGGTTAAATAAAATGTTAAAAAAAAAATCTTAAACAGCACTGACCGCCACTGGTATCTTGGGACAGATAGTAGTATTCGCAGCAACTGAGGCTATGACCGAGTCGCAGGATCCAAACTTAAAAAGTAGGCTAGTAAACAGACATTTTTTCAAGGAAATACTTTCCAGAGAAAAATAAGAAAAAAAACTAGCTCTCTCTCGTTCCGCGTTCAGCATGAGTCACACTCTGGTGACACTCTTATGACGTGATTATCCATACATGGCAGTTAGAAAAGGGAGTAGATTGAAAATCAGTACAAAGGAGGAGAGGGAGGCATTGCTCATAAAAACCTGCTGTTCATATAAGGACTGGAATTGAACATACATACTCAGGATAGAAGACATCCTTGGAGATCTCTGTTTTTGAAATAGATAGACATCCGAAAGTTTTTCATTATGAGCCAAATGCAAAGTAGTCTAAAAAGTCTTAAGCTTTATTGTGTCAAGGACTTTTTAGAAACTTTTCCTCTCCGACATACTCACTGCATCTCAAACGGCACCCTACTCCCTCCCTCGCTATGGGCACTGGTCAAAAGTAGTGCACTAAAAGGGTAATAGGGTGACATTTGGGATGCAGACTCTAACTCTCAGGACTGCATGCATCATCATCAGGTGTGCTAGCTATAAAAGATCAGTCCTCCAGTCTGTAATCCAATCTAAGCCTCTTATGGTGTTCTCTCTCTCTCACACACGCACACACTCTCTCATCCTCTCACACTCTGACAGTTGTACTTTATACAAAATCCATAAGGCTTCAGAATGATATGATTGGTTTAAACAGCACTGATTTGATGCGCTGGAGTCCTGTTCACACACAGAGAGCATTTGTATTTAATAAAGATCCCCATTAGCTGATGCCAAGGCAGCAGCTACTCTTCCCGGAGTTCAGCAACATTAAGGCAGTTATAAACAATAACAAATATGACATGACATTGCATTTCATAACACTTTTCACAACATATTAACTTCTTTGGGGTAGGAGGCAGTATTTTCACGTCCGGATGAAAAGCATGCACAGAGTAAACGGCCTGCTACAAAACCATAAAAGCTAGAATATGCATATTATTAGTAGATGTGGATAGAAAACACTCTGAAGTTTCGAAAACTGTTTGAATGATGTCTGTGAGTATAACAGAACTCATCAGGCAGGCAGAAACCTGAGAAAAAATCCAACCAAGAAGTGGGAAATCTGAGGTTGGTCGATTTTCAACTCAGCTCCTATTGAAGATACAGTGGGATATCGGTAATGTTGCACTTCCTAAGGCTTCCACTAGATGTCAACAGTCGTTAGAACCTTGTCTGATGCCTCTACTCTCTAGTGGGGCCGAAGGAGAGTGGAATGAGTCAGGTCTGCCATGAAGTGACCATGCTCTGACCATGCGCGTTCACGTGAGAGCGAGCTCTGTTCCATCGCAATTCTGAAGACACAGGAATATTCTGGTTGGAACATTATTGAAGAATTATGTTAAAAACATCCTAAAGATTGATTCAATACTTTGTTTGTCATGTTTTTACGGACTGTAATAGAACTTTTTTAACTTTTCATCTGTACTTTCCGCTGGACCTGCCAGCGCGCCGTGAGTTTGGAAAGTGTACTGAACGCTAGAACAACAAGGAGGAATTTGGACATAAATAGACATTATCGAACAAAACTAACATTTATTGTGGAACTGGGATTCCTGGGAGTGCATTCTGATGAAGATCATCAAAGGTAAGTGAATGTTTATATTGTTACTTCTGACTGTTGACTGCATAATATGGTGGCTATATTTGTGTCTTGATTGGGCTCTGAGCGCCGACTCAGATTATTGCATGGTTTGCTTTTTTCGTAAAGCTTTTTTGAAATCTGACAGCGGTTGCATTAAGGAGAACTGCATCTAAAATTCCATGCATAACAGTTGTATCTTTTAGCAATGTTTATTATGAGTATTTCTGTAAATTGATGTGGCTCTCTGCAAAATCAAAGGATGTTTTGTGACTTCTGAACCTAAGGCGCCAATGTAAACTCAGTGCGCCAATGTAAATATGAACTTTACTGAACAAAACATACATGTATTGTGTAACATGGAGTCCTATGAGTGTCATCTGATGAAGATCATCAAAGGTTAGTGATTAATTTCATCTATATTTCTGCTTTTTGTGAATCCTCTCTTTGCCTGGAAAAATGGCTGCGTTATTCTGTGAATAGGCACTCACCTAACATAATCGTTTGGTTTGCTTTCGTCGTAAAGCTTTTTTGAAATTGGACACTGTGGCTGGATTTACAACAAGTGTATCTTTAAAATGCAGTAAAATACATGTATGTTTGAGGAATTTTAATTATGGGATTTCTGTTGTTTTGAATTTGGCGCCCTGCACTTACACTGGCTGTTGAAGAGGTGGGACGCTAATGTCTCACGTACCCTAGAGAGGTTAAGGCCACTACTCTACTACCACATCTCTACAATACAAAATCCATGTGTACGTGTGTGTAGAGTAGTGAGTGTGTTATCGTGTGTATGTGTGCCTGTCTGTGTGCCTCTTCAGAGTCCCCGCTGTTCCATAAGGTGTATTTTTATCAGTTTTTTTTTCTGATTCTACTGCTTGCATCAGTTACCTGATGTGGAATAGAGTTCCATGTAGTCATGGCTCTATGTAGTACTGTCCCCCTCTCATAGTCTGTTTGGGACTTTGGGATTGTGAAGAGACCTCTGGTGGCATGTCTTGTGGGGTATGCATGGCAGCTCCTGTGTTCAGCATGTCAATACTTCTTACAAAACAAATATATGATGATGTCAATCTCTACTCTACTTTGAGCCTTGAGAGACTGACATGCATATTATTAATGTTAGCTCTCCATGTATATTTAATGGCCAGCCGTGCTGCCCTTTTCTGATCCAATTGTAATTCTCCCTTTTCGTGGAACCTGACCACACGACTGAACAGTAGTCCAGGTGAGACAAAACTAGGGCCTGTAGGACCTGCCTTGCTGATAGTGTTATTAAGGAGGCAGAGTAGTGCTTTATTATTGACTGACTTCTCCCCAACCTTAGCTACGGTTTTATCAACATGTTTTGACCATGACAGTTTACAAGCAATTTAGTTACCTGAACTTGCTCAATTTCCACATAATTGAGTACAAGATTGAGTTGAGGTTTAGGGTTTAGTGAATGATTTGTCCCAAATATAACGCTTTTAGTTATTCAAATATTTAAGACTAACTTATTTCTTGCCACCCATTCTAAAACTGACTGCAGCTCTTTGTTAAGTGTTGCAGTAATTTCACTTGCTGTAATAGCAGACTTGTAAAGTGTTGAGTCATTCACATACATAGACACACTGGCTTTACGCAAAGCCTGTGTCGTGTCATTAGTAAAGATTGAAAAAGTAAGGGGCCTAGACAGCTGCCCTGGGGAATTCCTGATTCTACCTGGATTATATTTTAGACAGGTAACTCTTTATCCGCAATATAGCAGGGGGTGTAAAGCCATAACACATACGTTTTTCCAGTAGCAGACTTTTACCAATAATGTAAAAAGCCGCACTGAAATCTAACAAAACAGCTCCCACAATCTTTTTATTTTCAATTTCTCTCAGCCAATCATCAGTCATTTGTGTAAATGCAGTGCATGTTGAATATCTTTCCCTATAAGCGTGCTGAAAATCTGTTGTCAATTTATTTACTGTAAAATAGCATTGTATCTGGTCAATCACCCTTTTTTCAAAAGGTTTACTAAGGGTTGATAACAGGCTAATTGGTTGGGTATATGAGCCAGTAAAGAGGACTTTACTATTCCTTAGTAGCGGAATGACTTTTGCTTCCATCCAGGCCCGAGGGCACATGTTGGCCTACATTGAAGATATGGAAAATAGAATTGGCTATATCGTCCGCTATTAACCAGGTGGCTTGACATTGTTGATGAACAACAATACTTTTTTCACTCACTTTTCAGAATTCAAAATTACAATGCTTGTCTTTCAGAATTTGATCAGTTATACTTGGATGTGGAGTGTCAGTGTCTTATGCTGGCATATCATGCCCAAGTTCCCTAACCTTGTAGATGAAAATATAATTAAAGTAGTTGGCAATATCAGTGAGTTGTGTGATGAATGAGCCATCTGATTCAATGAATGAATGAATGAGCTGAGTTTTCCTTTTTGCACAGAATGTAATTTATGGTGCTCCAAAGCTTTTTACTATCATTCTTTATATAATTTATCTTTGTTTTATATTATAGTTTCTTCTTCTTTTTATTTAGACACATTATTTCTCAATTTGCAGTACGTTTTCTAATCGGTTGTGCAGCCAGACTTATTTGCCATTCCATTTGCTCATCCCTCTCAACCATACAATTGTTCAATTTTTCATTAACTTCTTGCAACTATAGGGGGTGCTGTTCCGCATTAGCATATTTGTGTCTCCAAATTAAACTGCCTCGTGCTAAATTCTTGATCGTACAATATGCATATTATTGTTATTATTGGATAGAAAACCCTTCGTGAGTTTCTATAGAAGTTGGAATTTTGTCTCTGAGTGGTACAGAACAATTTCTACAGCACTTTTCATGACAGGGTTCAGATTTCAGAAATTTTTACCTCTGATCTGGGGTCTGTTTATAAGGCCACAGTGAATGCTATGAAGAAACCGACACTGCCTACGTTTTCCTCTGGGTGTCTGTACGTCATCACGTTTTCAATGAAGTCGATGGGACGTTCACAGCCATTATAAATGACAAAAATGTACAGAGACCGTCCTTTCTCAACTTGCGCCTCAAGCGTGAAGGCCATCGGACCTGCCTCGTTCCAAATCGTTTTCTAACCAGCAATATTTCTCCGGTCATGTTTTAGTCGTTATAGTTGTTAAAAACATCATAATGTAGTTAATTTGAGCCGTTTTATATCAATTTATATCCGTTTAGTGCGATTTTGAGGAATTTCTTTGTTGTGCGTTCTGAAAGTTTGGACACGTTTTAGGGAGTCGGTCGTTGGTGGTGGACATTTCGAAGGACAGAGGACATCTATCGACCAAAAGACGTTTAAACATAGAAAGGATACATTGCCCAAGAATATGATGGAAGAACAGCTCAAAGTAAGCAATATTTAATATGATAAACCGTGTTTCTGTCGAAATATTTTAAACGCATAATTCGCCATTTTGTTTGGTATAGCTTCACTTGGCCAACCTGTATTGAAAAGTAAGGATAATTTTAAAATGTAAATCCGCGTTGCATTAAGAACTAATTTGTCTTTCGATTGCTGTCAACCCTGTATTTTTTAGTCAAGTAATGATTAGCTTTCAATTAAACTAGATCACTCTGATAGATGACGTCAGACATATTGAGGCTTGATTTCTCGTATTTTTATTGTGTAACCACGGTTTTGTATGGCTAAATATGCACCTTTTCGAACAAACTGTATAGTATATTGTAAAATGATGTTACAGGAGTGTCATCGGAAGAATTCTGAGAAGGTTTAGTGAAAAAATTAATATATTTTGGCGGTGATTACGTTATAGCGCCTCTTTGGCTGGAATCGATGCTCTGGTAACGTTTGTTCATGTGGTATGCTAACTTATCGATTTATTGTGTTTTCGCTGTAAAACGCTTAGAAAATCTGAAATATGGTCTGAAATCACAAGAACTGGGTCTTTCCATTGCTATGCTTTGTCTATTTTTATGAAATGTTTTATGATGAGTAAATTGGTCATACACGTTGCTCTATCTAGTAATTCTAGTCGATTTGTGATGGTGGGTGCAATTGTAAACTGTGATTTCTACCTGAAATATGCACTTTTTTCTAACAAAAACTATCCTATACCATGAATATGTTATCAGACTGTCATCTGAAGAGGTTTTTTCTTGTTTAGTGGATATCAATATCTTAGTTGAGCCGAATTGGTGATAGCACCTGAAGGAGTAAGAAACTGATGGAGTTAGAATAGTGGTGTATTTTGCTAACGTGTTTGGCTAATAGATTTACATATTTTGTTTCCTGTAAAACATTTTAAAAATCTGAAATGGTGCTTTATTCAAAGATCTGTATCTTTCATCTGGTGTCTTGGACTTGTGATTTAATGATATTTAGATGCTACTATCTACTTTTGAAGCTATGCTAGGTATGCTAATTAGTGTGTGGGGGGTGTGGGGGGTGCTCCCGGATCCGGGGTAGAGGCTCGTGAAAGGTTAATCCACAACATTTGAAAAGTTTGTACAGTCCTTTTTATTTTAATTTATTTTACTTAACCTTTATTTAACTATTATTAATGGGTGAATGCTTATTCGTGGTTGGAATAAGCAATTTCATGAGGAGCATCTGGTTGCTCCCCATTACACACCACAGACCAGAAAATATTATTTACATCATCAACATAGGAATCACTACAAAACTTATTGTATGACCTCTTATACAGTATATTGGGTCCAGCTTTTGGAACTTTGCTTTTAGTAGATATGGCTACTATATTGTAATCACTACATCCGATTGATTTGGATACTGCTTTAAAGCAGATTTCTGCAGCATTAGTAAAGATGTGATCAATACATGTTGATGATTTCATTCCTGTGCTGTTTGTAAATACATTGACTCATAACCTGAACCAGGTTGCAAGCACTGGTTACAGTTTGAAGCTTTCTCTTGAGTGGGCAGCTTGATGAAAGCCAGACAATATTAAGGTCACCCAGAAAATATACCTCTCTCTTGATATCACATGCATTATTAAGCATTTCACACATATTATCCAGATAGGATTGGTTTCAACTGCACTGATTTATGCTGGAGTCCTGTTCACACACAGAGAGCAGAACTATGGCCCTCACTGTACTCGTAGATGAGTGGTCACTAACCTTTTCTGAGTAAAGAACAAAAAAAACTGTTCTATCGGAATGAGGTTTGTGCAGTACGCCTAATACATTATCACAGCATATTGGCTATGCTTGGCCTGCCAATATTGTATTATATTTCGAGTTATGATGACAAAATAGATCAGTTGTTGTATATCTTGCGAGTTTCAGCTGAGCATAAATCTTAATAATTTGCGTTTTTATTTTACTGAACTGATGGTTCCTGCATCTGATGATCAGTCTCAACAGAGAGAGAGAGCAGCAGAGGGTCTACCTCTCACGGTCCCTGCTCTCTCCTTTCGTCCGATGAGACTGGCCAGAGAGAGGTGACTGTCTTCCACCTGATGACAAAACTCAAGTCACACCCCATTATTTCTAGACAAAATCATGTTCCTATGACCAGAGAAAGTGAAATGTTCCTCGATATTAAAATGACTCTGTGGCATTCATTAAAAAATGTATATAATAATCTTTGAAATTCTCCTTACAGATGAGAAAAAAAAATCGGTTTATTTGTGAAGTGAAAAAAACATTAAAAGCATGTGGGATCAGACAGAAAAATATTATATATTCCTTATGAATTTCTTTTCAGAACACCAACCTTTGGGTTTCTCTATCAGATCAACTGGGGTATTTGATTTGATTATGAAGATTTGATCAAGGAATGCTTTATGTTGTTTGCTCCCCTGCATAGAGAGTACTGTTTCCTTCTGTTACTCATGCAAATGGTCTCGGGGCTCTCAAGTCCAATTTCATTATTTTTTAGCTTATCAGCTGCAGCTCAGGCTAAGGCCCAGCCTTATCCGCTCTCTCCTCTCTCTCCCTGTGTTCAATATTTATGGAGAGATATTCAGCTGGGCTGGCCGCTGCAGCCGTGCATGTTATTTCTGTCCCTGATAAAATAAATGTGTTCCAGACCATGAAGCCATCACCCAATCGGGTATGCATTATCTCAAAAAAAGAGCACCCACAATTTAACCAACCTGACCACCTCTGACTCTTGACCTTGTAAATATTGAATTGGAAGAGGGCCTCTTTTGCCGAACCTCTTCACAACCTCAGAAAAAGGACTTTAAAGGCATCTACAGAGTATACATAGACTGGGCCGACAGAGCATTGCGCAGTGTTGCAATATCAGTTTTTGTCACAATAGTACTTGTAATACGCGCTGGCATTCAACACAGTTTTCTTCTACCTTGAGATTGAGACCCGAGGTATCATTCATTCCGCTGCCGTGGGGGCAGTCTTGTAGCTTGGTTCCTTGATCTGATCTATTCATCAAAATAGCCTATATTGTATTGATAACCAAATCTAATGCCAGCGACTGTTCAAACAATAAACCAAACAACATTGTAGCCTTAGAAAAACTCCCCAAAATATATATATATTTTAGAAGTGGTAAAGTTATTCTAGGCAAAAACAGATAGCCATGCAATTTTTTCTGCATTACTAAAAACGATGACATTCTATTTTTACCTGAGAGCGAATACATTGAAGCAGCATATCAAATTAGGATAATGTTGTAGGTTACATTGGAAAGTATAAGAACATTTGCCAGGGCATATTATTTTATTCTGAATCTGATTATTTCACATGTACGTGTGGGAAGCTAAAAGGCTAGCTAAAATCAAATAACATTTTATTTGTCACATGCGCCGAATACAACAGGTGTAGACCTAACAGTGAAATACTCACTTACAAGCCCTTAACCAACAATGCAGTTATAAGAAAATACCTTAAAAAGTAAGAGATAGGAATAACAAATAATTAAACAGCAGCAGAAAATAACAATAGCGGGCTATATACAGGGGGTACCGGAACAGAGTCAACGTGCTGAGGCACCGGTTAGTTGGCAGCGCCATCGTGCAGGTATTATTGATGTTTGACGAAGAGTATCTCCCTTCACATGTGAAGCTGGGATATGTGAGATATGTGGTGAGAGCTTCCGTGTCCAAGTCGTTGTTTTCCCGGAATTGCAAAAGGTATGGCCATGTATCAAGTGTGTGCCGAAGGAATGCTGTTGAAGAATCCAAGGATGTTGTTGCAATTGTGCTGGAAATTACATTCCCAATTTCCCGGAGTGCCCGGTTAGGGTAAAAGAGTTTGAAGTGGCAAGAGTCAGGGCTGTACAGCAGGTCTCCTCCGTGTTGTCTGTTGTATGTAGCTTGTGAGGTATGGGAACACTTTGTTGCTTTTATGGATTTTGTCTTGTTGCTTTTTGTGCCATGTTGCTCTGTCTGTATGCTACGTCTTGCTTGTCCTATGTTGCTCTGTCTGTATGCTACGTCTTGCTTGTCCTATGTTGCTCTGCGTGTGCTCACTGCTCATTGATTGTCTGTATTGTAATGGTTTTTAATAACCTGCCCAGGGACTGCGGTTGAAAATTAGCCGGCTGGCTAAAACTGGCACTTTTACTGAAATGTTGATTAATGTGCACTGTCCCTGTAAAAATAAAATAAACTCAAACTCAAACGGAGGCATGCAGAATAGTTGAAGGAGCAAGTGGAGCTTAAGATAGGGTGGTGCATGCTCCGCAGCCTGTGGAGATTCAGCGTGTCGTTCAACAGTCGAGGGAAATTGATATGTTGATCGTGAAGAAGGTGGACTTTGTGGCGTTATTGCGCATCTGATTAATTGTAATGCCCAAACGAACAAGAAGCCCAAGAAACTGGCCATAATTATATCTGCAGATGTAAGGTTCTTGGGTCTCCAGGACTTGACGGCTGACACATTGCAAGGAATACTGTCTGAATATGTTATCTCGTCTCAGGCCCCAGTGCCTGAATAGATCAGAGTTGACATTTGAAACTGACTAAAGGAGCAAATAGATTTTTGTTTGCTTTGTCTTTTGTTAATCATTTGGGAACAATAGTGTTTTTCTTCCCCCCCACTCCACATTTCCTGGAATATAATATATATATTTTTTTTTTTTAACCAACAATGCAGTTTTAAAAATATACCTAAAAAAAAAAAAAAGTAAGAGATAACAAATAATTAAAGAGCAACAGTAAATAACAATAGCGGGGCTATATACATGGGGTACCGGTACAGAGTCAAATGTGTGAGGGCACCGGTATCGAGGTAATTATGTACTTGCAGGTAGGGTTATTATAGTGGCTATGCATAGATGACAACAGAGAGTAGCAGCAGCATAAGGGAAGGGGTGCAAATTGTCTGGGTAGCCATTTGATTAGCTGTTCAGGAGTCTTATGTCTTGGAGATAGAAGATGTTTAGAAGCCTCTTGGACCTAGACTTGGCAATCCGGCACCACTTGCCATGCAGTAGCAGAGAGAACAGTCTATGAATAGGGTGTCTGGAGTCTAATTTTTTTTTAGGACCATCCCCTGACACCGCCTGGTATAGAGGTCCTGGAAGCCAGGGAGATTGGCACCAGTGATGTACTGGGTGTTTAGTCCCAGGGTCCTTCGCTTAGTGATGAGCTTTGAGGGCACTATGGTTTTGAACACTGAGTTGTAGTCAATGAATAGCATTCACACATACAGTGGGGAGAACAAGTATTTGATAACCTGCAAAATCAGCAGTGTTTCCTACTTACAAAGCATGTAGAGGTCTGTAATTTTTATCATTAGGTACACTTCAACTGTGAGAGACGGAATCTAAAACAAAAATCCATAAAATCACATTGTATGATTTTTAAGTAATTCATTTGCATTTTATTGCATGACATAAGTATTTGATACATCAGAAAGCAGAACTTAATATTTGGTACAGAAACCTTTGTTTGCAATTACAGAGATCATAAGTTTCCTGTAGTTCTTGACCAGGTTTGCACACACTGCAGCAGGGATTTTGGCCCACTTCTCCATACAGACCTTCTCCAGATCCTTCAGATTTCGGGGCTGTCACTGTGCAATACGGACTTTCAGCTCCCTCCAAAGATTTTCTATTGGGTTCAGGTCTGGAGACTGGCTAGGCCACTCCAGGACCTTGAGATGTTTCTTAGCACTCCTTAGTTTCCCTGGCTGTGTAATTCGGATCGTTGTCATGCTGGAAGACCCAGCCACGACCCATCTTCAATGCTCTTACTAAGGGAAGGAGGTTGTTGGCCAAGACCTCGCGATACATGGCCCCAAAAGCATCCCCAAAGAATGATGTTTCCACCTCCATGCTTCACGGTTGGGATGGTGTTCTTGTAGTTGTACTCATCCTTCTTCTTCCTCCAAACACGGCGAGTGGAGTTTAGACCAAAAAGCTCTATTTTCGTCTCATCAGACCACATGACCTTCTCCCATTCCTCCTCTGGATCATCCAGATGGTCATTGGCAAACTTCAGACGGGCCTGGACATGCGCTGGCTTGAGCAGGGGGACCTTGCGTGCGCTGCAGGATTTTAATCCATGACGGCGTAGTGTGTTACTAATGGTTTTCGATGAGACTGTGGTCCCAGCTCTCTTCAGGTCATTGACCAGGTCCTGCCGTGTAGTTCTGGGCTGATCCCTCACCTTCCTCATGATCATTGATGCCCCACGAGGTGAGATCTTGCATGGAGCCCCAGACCGAGGGTGATTGACCGTCATCTTGAACTTTTTCCATTTTCTAATAATTGCGCCAACAGCTGTTGCCTTCTCACCAAGCTGCTTGCCTATTGTCCTGTAGCCCATCCCAGCCTTGTGCAGGTCTACAATTTTATCCCTGATGTCCTTACACAGCTCTCTGGTCTTGACCATTGTGGAGAGGTTGGAGTCTGTTTGATTGAGTGTGTGGACAGGTGTCTTTTATACAGGTAACGAGTTCAAACAGGTGCAGTTAATACAGGTAATGAGTGNTTTATACAGGTAACGAGTTCAAACAGGTGCAGTTAATACAGGTAATGAGTGGAGAACAGGAGGGCTTCTTAAAGAAAAACGAACAGGTCTGTGAGAGCCGGAATTCTTACTGGTTGGTAGGTTATCAAATACTTATGTCATGCAATAAAATGCAAATGAATTACTTAAAAATCATACAATGTGATTTTATGGATTTTTGTTTTAGATTCCGTCTCTCACAGTTGAAGTGTACCTATGATATAAATTACAGACCTCTACATGCTTTGTAAGTAGGAAAACCTGCAAAATCGGCAGTGTATCAAATACTTGTTCTCCCCACTGTAGGTGTTCCTTTTGTCCAGGTGGGAAATGGCAGTAGGGAGTGATATAGAGATTGAATCATGTGTGGATCTGTTGGTGCGGTATGCAAATTGGTGTGGGTCTAGGGATTCTGGCATAATGGTGTTGATGTGAGCCATGACCAGCATTTCAAAGCATGTCATGGCTACAGACGTGAGTGCTACGGGTCGATAGTCATTTAGGCAGGTTACTTTAGTGTTCTTTGGCACATGTTGGTATTACAGACTCAGACAGGAAAAGGTTGAAAATGTCAGTGAAGACACTTGCCATTTGGTCAGCTAATGCTCGGAGTACACGTCCTGATAATCCGTCTGGCTCAGCGGCCTTGTGAATGTTGACCTGTTTAAAAGTCTTACTCACATCGGCTGCGGAGAGCGTGATCAAACAGCCATCCGGAACAGCTGATGCTGTCATGCATGTTTCAGTGTTACTTAACTCATCTGGTAGGCTCGTGTCACCGGGCAGCTCTCAGCTGTGCTACCCTTTGTAGTCTGTAATAGTTTGCAAGCCCTGCCACATCCGACGAGCGTCGGAGCTGGTGTAGTACGTACAGTCACTGTGGGGACGACGTCCTCGATGGACTTATTGATAAAGCCAGTGACTGATGTGTACTCCTCAATGCAATCGGAAGAATCCCGGAACATATTTCAGTCTGTGATAGCAAAACAGCCCTGTAGTGCAGCATCTGCTTCATCTGACCACTTTATAGACCGAGTCACTGGTGCTTCCTGTTTTCATTTTTGATTGTAAGCAGGAATCAGGAGGATAGAGTTATGATCAGATTTGCCAAATGGAGGGTGAAGGAGAGCTTTGTACGTGTCTCCTGTGTGTGGAGTAAAGGTGTTCTAGAATTTTTTTCCCTCTGGTTGCACATTTAACATGCTGATAGAAAGTTGTCCTATATTAAAGTCACCGGCCACTAGGAGCGCTGCCTCTGGATGAGCGTTTTCCTGTTTGCTATGGCGGAATACAGCTCATTGAGTGCGGTTTTAGTGCCAACTTCGCTCTGTGGTGGTATGTAGACAGCTACGAAAAATGCACATGAAAACTCCATAGGTAGATAGTGTGGTCTACAGCTTATCATGAGATACTCTACCTCAGGCGAGCAAAACTTTGAAACTTCCTTCGATATCGTGCACCAGCTGTTGTTTACATAAATGCATAGGCCCCCGCCTAGTGTCTTACAAGAGGCTGCTGTTCTGTCTTGCCGGTAGAGTGTATAACCCGCCAGCTGTATGTTCTTAATGTCGTCGTTCAGCCACGACTCGGTGAAACATAAGATATTGCCGTTTTTAATGTCCAGTTGGTAGGATATACGTGCTTTCAGTTCGTGCCATTTATTTTCCAGTGATTGAACGTTATCTAGCAGAACGGAAGGCAAGGGCAGATTAGCCACTCGTCGCCTGATTCTCGCAAGGCACCCTGATCTTTTGCCTCGAAATCTCAGTTTCTTTCTCTAGTAAATCACAGGGATCGGAGCCTGGTCAGGTGTCTGCAGTATAGCCCTTGCGTCCGACTCATTGAAGAAGAACTCCTCGTCCAATTTGATCATCCAGTTTGAGGTGAATAATTCCAGCTCTGATGTCCAGAAGCTATTTTCGGTCATAAGAGACAGTAGCAGCAACATTATGTACAAAACAAGTTACGAACATCTTGAAAAAACAAACTAAATAGCATGATTGGTTGAGAGCCAAATAGACGTCAGCCGTACCCTCCGGAACGACCATGGATGGAGGCATTGTCATGCTGAAACTGGAAAGGGCCTTCCCAAAACTGTTTCCCCAAAGTTGGAAGCACAGAATTGTCTAGAATGTCATTGTATGCTGTAGCATTAAGATTTCCCTTCACTGGTTTAAAGGGGCCTAGCCGGCACCATGAAAAAACAGCCTCAAACCATTATTCCTCCTCCACCAAACTTTACAGTTGGCACTATTCATTGAGGCAGGTAGCGTTCTCCTGGCATTTGTCACAACCATGATTGGTTCGTCGGACTGCCAGATGGCGAAGCATGATTAATCACTCCAGAGAACGCATTTCCACTGCTCTTGAGTCCAATGGTGGCGAGCATTACACCACTCCAGCCAACGCTTGGCATTGCGCATGGTGATCTAATACCCTGACTACACCGCTCGCGTCGTGGGCGCAAAATAAATGTAGGAATCTATGTTATTCAATTATTGCACCAACACTGCTCACGCGCGCCAACGAGCGTCTGCGTTGCCAAGGGCTAAAATAGAAGTCATTCCTATTTCTGACGCAGATCACGCTGCAAGTCCTGCCTCTCCCATCTCCTCATTGGTTTATAGAAGTAGGTACCCACGTGCCATCTCCTCATTGGTTATACCCACGTGGGTGATTGAAAGACTAAATGTTTTGCCGGTTGTCGTGGTAATACTATGACAGTGTAGATGCCAATCACCATATAAAGTTCAAAGATGAAAAAGCCTGGAAAGAGGAGAGATGACTAGAAACGATTCGGTTAACCATATCATGTGTGGATTAATTGTCGGAGTAGAGGACCTTGTACATTTCAGGTAAAATAACCACTCAATGTTTATATCCCAGGACAAATTAGCTAGCAACAGCAAGTGCAAGCTAAATAGGACAAATTAGCTAGCAAGTGCAAGCTAACTAGCTAAATGTTCATACATGTTTAATGCTTTTTGACCTGTCCCCAAATTAATGTCATTGGTTCAGAGCTGGTTTTGATATTTTAACCTGTGTGTCGTGATTGCGTTTGGTGTAGGGGGACAAAATAAATTTATGCACGATAGCACACAATGGCGCACGTGCGCAGCCGGTTTGGGTTCTGTGTTAGGCTTGTGAAATCCATTTCATGAAGCTCCCGACAAGCAGTTATTGTTCGAGAAGAAGTTTAACTCTGTAGTGAGTGTTGCAACCGAGGACAGATGATTTTTATGCGCTATGCATTTTAGCACTCAGCGGTCCCGTTCTGTGAGCTTGTGTTGCCTACCACCATAATATTTCATATCATACCATAGTCAAATATTTATTCCACCATTGCGTGGAAGAAGTGTGTAGTTGAATCTGTGCGAATAATGTGTGTGTTAAATCAGGATTGGGTAAGGAGGTTATTGTAAGCCACCAATTTGGATTGACTCCTTTCGTCTCAGGAGGAAAATAATCCTGCAGCAGGAGGATTTGAATATCTGAGGAAAAATTTAGAATCGCCACCAGGGGGCAACTGGAAGCGGTGTTTGGATACAATATTCACCGTACCTTTATTGTACCTCATGTACTGTAGGCTACGTGCAGGCTACAGAGCATCTGACATAATAAATGTACATATTTGTAGGGGGTAGATGTATTTTATTGTTAGGGGAAATAATTTGTTTAATCAATTGTTTTATTATATGTTGAAGGCAAGCAATAGGCAGAATAAATTATTTGTTTCCTCAGTGCCTGTGTTGTCCAGTGCTTATATTCACTGACCTCAGCACACATATGCGAGAGTTGGCATGGGTTTGAATCTTGCTCACTGCCCTTGGACTCATGGATGAATGTCTAATCCTGAAGCATTAATTCTGCATAGTTACGGGGTTAATTTTGCTTGGTTACAGGGTTAAAACAGAAACAACTTAAAAGGTGAACCGTTGAGGCATTAATTGGGTTAGGGCTATGGTCTGGGGAAGGCTTAAAACAAATGAATAAAAAATGACGGGCCTATGTATCATAGTCTTCTAAGTGCTTGCTAGAGCATTGTGAACTGCCGTACTGCAGTGGTCTAAGCAGTGCGCTCTGGCTCCGAGCCTCATGAGTTAATGACCAGCCTGGGCCCACAAGTTAGTTTCCTTTCTTTCAGAGTTTTTAAGAAGAATAATAGTCGGATAATTTACACAACCAAGAAAAGTCTCAGCTCAACAAAATCGTCTTTGGATAGGCTCGAATGTATCACGTTTCAGGTAAGACCCAAATGCAGACTGTATTGAAGTAACACTGTTTATTACAGCAACAGGGGCAGGCAAACGACAGGTCAAGGTAGGCAGGGGTCGGTAATCCAGAGTATCGTGGAAAAGATACAGGACGTCAGGCAGGCTCATGGTCAGGGCGGGCAGAAAAGTTCAAAAACAGGAACAGTCCATAGACTGTTCAGAGGGGAAAATGCGGGTTAGGCTTGACGAAACTAAACAAACAGACAAACAGAGTAGACAGGTATAAGTACCCAGGGGATAATGGGGAAAATGGCCGACACCTGGAGGAGGGTGGAGACAAGCACAAGGACAGGTGAAACAGATCAGGGCATGACAGTACCCCCCATTCTATGGACGGCACCTGGCGTCCTACCTGGGCGCCATACCTGGTTGAGCGGGGTGCCGGCGCTGGAACTCAGAGATGAGGCCTGGGTCCAGGATGTCCCTAGCGAGACCCAGCACCTCTCCTACGGGCCATAACCCTCCCAGTTTTAACCAGGTACTGGAATCTCTTGCCACGAGGTCAAACCTTCAGGAGACGTCTCACCATGTACGCTGGTCGGCCGCCGATGAGACGGGGGAGAGGGGAAACAAGAGACAAGGGGCAGTAAGACATGGTTTTATCTCTAGACACAGAAAAGTTAGGAAAAATATGGAGTATACGGGGCAACAAATGATGAACAGCAGAGGGGCTAATGATCTTGGAGCGGAGGGGAAAGGCTCAGCTTCCGGGGGTGTAGCCGCGGTACTATAGCACCGTGCCAGCGCCTTGACCTTCTTGGATACCAGTCGGTGCTGCGGAAACGAAGTGGCCCGGGCCTTACTGAACCCCTCCCCCGGAGGTCCTGGTACTCTGCAGGGCTGGTGGAGAGGTCTGGGGCAATTTCTAAGCCCCCAGGAAGATGTTCCGTTGCAGGCAGAGCTGACTTCAGGCAATGAGTTTGGCAGAACGGGCTCCAGCCCACGATGGCACCAGTAGCACAGTCAATGGAGGGATTGTGTCGCTGGAGCCAAGAGAATCCCAATACCACGGGAACCTGCAGAGACTCAACTAGCGGGAATTGGATTATCTTGCTGTGGTTCCCTGTCACTCGTAACTTGATGGGGTGGTATGGTGGGTGACCTGGCCTAGAGAGCGCCCGTCCAGCGCTTTAACATCCATAGGAATGGAGAGGGGTTGAGTAGGGATGCCCAGCTCGGATGCCAGGGTAACGTTCATAAGACTCACATCGGTCCCCGAGTTGATGAGTACCTGGAGAGACTTGTACTGGTCGCCCCACAGCAGGGTGGCATGGAGTGGGGTGCGAGTAAGGGGAGAAGAAGAATTATCTTTAAGACCCACCAGTGTACTCACTCCAACGAATGAGCTAGGTCTCTTGAAGGGACAGGTAAACACAAAACGACCAGCAATACCGCAATACAGACAACTCTGAGTGTAAAGTCTGCGTACGCATTCGGCAGGAGACACCCTAGCCAGGCGGGCTGCATCGGGAACAGGTGAATCAGCAGTCTTCGGAGGATCTTGGAGGAACTCGGTTAAGCCCGGATCCTCTCGGGGATTTAGACACCGGGAACTTCCGGAGTTCCTCAGATGCAAAGTGGGATCCTTGAGTGAGCGATTGGGAACGCAATTAGACCTCTTCTCTCTCCTACTACGTTCCCGTAGCCGACCATCGATCCGGATGGTTAAAGCGATGAGTGAGTCGAGATCCGGTAGTAGCTGCCGGGCTTCCTCATATAATCCATGCAGGAACATGTTGAACAGAGCTTCCGGGTTCCAAGCACCCTCCGCTGCTAGCGTGCGGAAATCCACTGCATAGTCCTTACACTGAGGGAGTCCTGCCGAAGCTGGAGAAACTTCCGGGCAGCCTCTCTCCTGGACACCGGAGTCTCAAACTTTTTTCACATCCACCAAGAATTTCTCCAGACTGAAGCAAACGGCCAACTCTTGTTCCCAAATGTACGTAGCCCAGGCAACGGCCCTCCCGGACATCAGCGTGATGAGTTACGCTATCTTAGAGTGGTCCAAGAGGAAGGTTGCAACTCCATGACGAGGGATCACTGAGCGCGAAACGCCCGACCGGTGCCCGATTCTCCATCGAAGTGCTCCGGGGGAGGTAAGCGGGGTTCCCGGGAAACCAGGGTGACGGCACTGCTGCCATCCGGGTTACTGAGGGGCTGAGAGGCTACCGTCATGGTAGGCTCCAATGCTTGGTCGTGACGTTCGGCCGTGGCCTGAAACCCCTCCATCAGACCACAAAGCAGCTCCTCCTGCCTTCCAATGGTGGCTCCTTGAGAGGAGATGGCTAAGTGGAGATAGTCCAAGTCTGCTGGGTCAGTCATGGCCAGTTCTTACTGTCACGTTTCAGGTAAGACCCAAATGCAGACTATGTTGAAGTAACAATATTTATTACAGCAACAGGGGCAGGCAAACGACAGGTCAAGGCAGGCAGGGGACGATAATCCGGACTAGTGGGGCAAAGGTACAGGATGGCAGGCAAGCTCAGGGTCAGTTCAGGCAGAGGTCGGTAATCCAGAGTAGTGGGGCAAAAGTACAGGACGTCAGGCAGGCAGGCTCAAGGACAGGGCGGGCAGAAAAGGTCAAAACCGGGAAAAACAGGAACAGTCAATAGACAGGAACAGAGGGGAAAACGCTGGAAGGCTTGACGAAACAAAATGAACTAGCAACAAACAGAGACCACAGGTATAATTACCCATTGGATAATAGGGAAAATGGGCGACACCCACCTGGATGGGGGTGGAGACAAGCACAAGTGAAACAGATCAGGGCATGACAAAAATGCATAAACATCTTTACAGCTTCATGAAATAAAGTATTAAGCAACACAATACAGGTTTTCAATCAACACCTTAACCAGTGACAATTTTAGCATGTTAATCTTGGTGGGGTAAAACATATATATTTTTAATGTATGCCAGCAAAGCAATTACACAAAACAATACATTAATTTCACTATAACGTTGACAAACGGTGGCCACAAACTGTTAGGGCAGTCCCTATGTAACGATCGTCGTATGAAGGAGTGGACCAAAACGCAGCGTGGTAAGTGTTCATGATAAATGTAATACTCAAAACACTTGAACAAAATAACAAAGAGGGAAAACCGAAACAGTCTTGTCAGGTGCAGACACTAAACAGAAAACAACTACCCACAAAACCCAAACGAAAAAGGACAATCAGAGACAACGATAGACAGCTGCCTCTGATTGGGAACCACACCAACATAGAAATAAAGAAACTAGAATTCCCACCCTAGTCACACCCTGGCCTAACCAAAATAGTGAATAAAAACCTCTCTATGGCCAGGGCGTGATACCCTACACTTTACCACTGCTACACCTGGCTATCAGGGGAGCCTTGTCTGGCAGCAAAACAGTTCATTCAGCCTCATTTACTGCCTTATAAAAAAACATATCTGATATGGCTGACTTGCTTAAACAAATGTGGTTTCTACTGACAATTGAGATGTACATAGTATCGCATAAGGGGACGACGACCAGCTAAGAGGCAATCCGTGAATTCGATTAAGACATTAATGAGCGAGCGAGGACCAATGTAGTCAACTATATGTTCAGCACTTTTGAAATGTACAGCAACAGAATTCAGAACATGGGCTGTCCTCGCAGTATTCTCCCTGTACACCAAGTCAGAACCTTAGGATCAATAAAGGGGGCATATAAGCAGACAATGAAAGCTCTTACAATATTCGATGATGACATTTCTATAAAACGATTTGGTAACCTCATAAATATCTTGGAATTGTAATTGATGAAGGCCTCTCTTTTAAATTGCATATTCAACCATTTACAAAAAAATTGAAGCTGAAGTTGGGATTTTATTTTAGGAATAAGGCCTGTTTTTCTTTTGAAGCCAGAAGGAGGCTAGTATCAGCTACATTTATGCCTTTACTCGACTATGGGGATATTTTATATATGAATGCTTCCGCTCAGTGTTTGAGATCAATTGACACCCTTTACCATGGCGCATTGAGATTTATTTTAAACTGCAAACCCACCACTGCACCACTATATATACCAGGGTTGGCTGGCCTTCTCTAGTCACTCGTAGGCTCAGTCACTGGTATACTTTTATTTACAAAGCCATTTTGGGTTTACTACCATTTTATTTGGGCATTTTTATTGTTCAGAAATGTGGTGGGTACTCTCTTCGTTCGCAGGACTTTATCCTGCTAACTGTTCCAAATGTCCGAACTGAATTTGGTAAAAGGACTTTTATGTACTCTGCGCCATTGGCTTGGAACACCTTACAAAATACTTTTAAACTGGAAGAACTTGTCCCGATTGGTGTTTTTAAATCACTGATGAAGGATTTTGAGGCTGATTCCCTGACCTGTCAATGTTTTTAATTTGCTGTTTTATGATTGTGTTATACTCTTGTGAATTCTATGGTTTTTACTAGATTACTTGTAGTTTTTCATGTTGTCTGTCTGTCTAATTGTGTAATGACTCGGTCCTGCCTATCTTGGCCAGGACGCTCATGAAAAACGGATTTCAAGTCTCAATGAGCCCTTTCTGGTTAAATAAATAAATACAATTACCTCTCCCTAAAAGATGATCTTAATTCTTAATTCTAAGATGACCCTTAATTCTGCTTGCAACCAAAGTCTTTCAAGATATGTGCATCCTCTGGTTGGTATTGTAACCGGAACAACGTAGTACTTTTGAACAGACTAAGTGCAATTTATCTATTTGACAAGCATTCCGTACAATAGAAATAAAGTATTTTACAGTTTACATCGTCAAATCTACTGTGGCAATTTACCTGACACTTTGTATGAATGGAACCTAATGTTGGTGTGGCCTATTGTTATTATTTTATTTGTTTCCTATTTGGGTTATCCAAAAGTGTCTGGCGTGGTCACTTCTTGTCAAGAAGGGGGGTAAAATATTCCTGTATTTTCCATATTTGAAATGTGTAAATAAATCAAGGCAATCGGGGGGATTGAGTTATTTGTGCCAAAAGGGCATGGGCAGGAATCAAACCCACACAGACACGGTAGGCCTATATGTGCCCAGCTGCCCTAAACGCTAAACCACCCTAGGCCATGATTGATCTAAATGTTGACCTTTGTATACCTTTGACACTTGAATGTTATAGCCTAGTGGAGACCAGTAGCGAGGCTTGGGTAAAATCACTGGGGAAGCCAAAACCAAGCCAGTAAAACAGCCATATTACAGCCAATGTAATGATATTTGCATTGTTTGCTCTATAACCCATTCGTTCATACGCCACTGTGATATACAATAAGGGGAGAGCAACATCTGTCCGGTGAAGTCCACATAGCAAATATTGCATGGAACAAATAGTTATATGACCTGCAGCATGGTCAAGCAAGTTAATGTTTCCAACAGTTTACTACTGATTTAGAACCACCGAGCACAAAGTCAGCACAAAGACAACAGGAGCACTGCCTCCGTTATTCCAGCACCATTTCAACTTCAACATCATCAAATCAACAAGGCTATATATGCTTAGTTTAATACAATGAAAACTATTTATTCCAATCAATGTTACTAAATATAATGTGGCTGTAAAATGCTAGCTAGCCTAATTTCCTTGAATGGGCAACAATGAACCAGCTAAGTTAGCTAGCTAGCTAGTAAACATGAGCCTACTAGGCTACATCTAGACTACATACTGAACTGAAATTGTCTCTGGCAAGTGGCACAATATATACATTTATGGTTAGACCAGAATTGCAGTCATAATCATTGGCCTGTACAGAGAATTAAGTCAAAACCACAAATCCAAAGGGCTGATTTAGCAAGCTAGCTACTGCAGGTCATCAACACAAGCAGACCAGAAACAGACACATTTTTCTGATAATGATGTGATTTGATTGATGTGAAGCCAAATCCAAACTGGCCTCCCTTGGGGAGTGTTTTGCTGCACCAGGACAACCCACAGTTGAGCTCAACTCAATGCTGATTGGTAAATTTCTATATAGATTTTTTTTATCATGGGCGGCCAAATGCTTGCTGGCATCAATCAAATAAAATGCTATGGTGGCAATGTCCCATACTCTTTTGTTCCAAACAGCATCAGATACATGGGCTACACATTTTGAGACAAAGGACCGCTGTTTCCCTCGCTCAGATGAATTCTTTGGTGAGATTCAGCCACTTGCGAATTGAAGGAAAATAAGAGACGAAAGATAAAATGTATTTTTTTATTGGTCAAATATTTGGGGAAGACTGCCCTTGGCTTCCCTTGGCTTTCATGAATACACGCCTTTGGTGGAGACCAATATCTAGATTGTGTTATTAAGCTATACAAAACGACAGTTGTGGATGTTTATGGCTGCATTTCAGATACATTTTTATACATTTGAATGTTGCAATAATAGGACTTAGGCCTAGCGTTTGATCGAGCGAGAAAATTATTTGATAGCGAGCCCTGATGCCAATGACTTGACTGCCCCTGCATGGAGAGAAAGAGACCGGCTCTTTTTCAGGGACTCAGAAGGCTCATTTGAATTTCCTAATTCAGCAGGAACATTCTCTGCGAAAGAAAAGTGATCACCTTAAGATCCGACACCTTAAGATCCGACATCTATAGGAGTTGGAAGCAAGTATAGAGGAGAGCATTTGTGTGGCACATTTTATGCTCTTACTTTTATTCTTTGTTTTAGCCTTTTAGCTCTTAGCCTGTTTTTAACCCGTCGCTGTATTTATCTATTTATTCAAATAAATTCTACATTTTGGAGTAAAACTGTTCTTGACATCAATAAAATGTTTGTGCACAAGGTAACCTCTCTCTCTCTCTCTTTGACTTTATCTCTCTCTCTCACTCTGTCTCTATCCCTCCCCTCCCTACACACATATACACACTGTCTCTCTCCTCTTTCTCTAAGGCATTTCATCTGATTATGAGTACCTTGTAATCTGCAACAGTTTGATTGATGCTTCTCTTCCATGACCAGAATTTAACAGCACCTCCTTGACGCTCCAGATACACCCAATTATACTTCTGGAAGCCAGGAAACCTTGAATTCGTGTTGCCATGGCAACAGAACTGCTCATGCATTATGGATTAACATTGAAATTCTACGCCACCTACCTAACATAATAATGGGAGCTTGGGACTTAATCAAACCAGCCATTCTTTCCCTCCATGTGCGTGTGCGTGGCTGTGTGTGTGAGTGCGTGTGTGTGTATGTGGCAGGTGTGCGATGCAGACAGAAGGACCTGCTCCCTCATTGTTGGGCGGTGTGCTGTGGGAGCAGAGTCTGGCCCAATAGGGAGTCTACAGACTGTTTGCTGCCTCATGGATACGCTGCTTGTGACCAGTGACCAGAGAGATATGAGGCTGTATCCCAAATGGCACCCTATTCCCTATATAGTGCCCTACTTTTGACCAAGGCTTTAGGGCTTTGGCCAAAAGTAGTACACTATATAGGGAATAGGGTGCCATTTGGGAGGCATCCTGAGATAAGAATGCCCCCTCCTCAATGGCTGCAGTCCCCAACATCAGCAGATGTCTACCTATCACACACCAATAACACAGAGAGACGTCACACAGCCAAACAGTAGACAGGAATATGCTGAATTTGTAAAGTCTAATGTCTGAAGAAACCTAACCTAAGCTGTTCAATGGTTGCCACACCTAGGTGTGTGGTTGCCATGCTGAGGTGGAAAGGAGTATGTATGTATCTCTCTCTCTCAATTATTTTCAATTCAATTCGCTTTTTTGGCTTGACGTAACAATGTACATATTTCCAAAGCTTCCTTTGGTTATTTACAATATTTAGATAATAAGAATCAAAATTGTCAATGGGACAACAGTAACAACAATAACCAAGGGTCAAAATAACCATACATTGAAGAATAACAATAAGCATACAGTAAAGGACATGTGCAGGTTGATTGGTCTGTCAGACACTGTCCCTCATCTTATGGCAGGCAGCAATGTAGTGCGCTGTCAACCCACAGCTCTCTGCGTCCTCCTCCAACAGGACGGGTAGCCTATTCTCATCAGAGAGGTCTTTGAAACTTTGAATAAGGGTTACAAAATTGGGAAAATGACACTCACTAATTGTTTTATTTTTTTGACATTTTGTCAGGAAATTCAGCTCTGTCTCAGGTTCTGCTGTGGTGCAGTGGTTGCACAGCCTTTCCTCTATAGAGAGCCAGGTTTTCTTGTGTCTATGTCACGACTTCCGCCGAAGTCGGTCCCTCTCCTTGTTCGGCGGTGTTCGGAGGTCGATGTCACTGATCTTCTAGCCATCACTGATCCATTTTTCATTTTCCATTGGTTTTGTCTTGTCTTCCTTCACACCTGGTTCCAATCCCATCAATTACATGTTGTGTATTTAACCCTCTGTTTCCCATCATGTCCTTGTCGGAGATTGTTTGTTTGTATGTTCGTGTATTATGTATTGGTGCGCGACGGGATCTTGTACCCACTTTTATTTATGTTGTATTTTGGTTTTGGAGTTTTGTTAAGTTTATTAAACGACTCCATTTATACCAAGTTCGATTCTACTGCGCCTGACTTCCCTGTCACCTTCACACACGTTGTTACAAAATCTCTGACCTCCTATGGAGTCAGCAGGAGAAGGAAACCCGGGCCATGGAGATGGAGGAGCGCGTCCAGGATCATGCGTTAAAGCTTTACCATCTGGCCGCCGCCATGGATTGCATTGTTCAGACTATGGACCGCTGGGAGAGAAAGGGAGTTCTTCCAGCGCCTCCACCAGCACAACCGGTGTCTCTCTTGAGCGCCCCTTTTCCTGCCTGAATCCAGTGGGATCTGTCTCTCCATGCCACAGGAGTACGACGGGAGTGCTGCCTACTGCCAGGGTTTCCTCCTCCAACTAAACCTCTATCTGGCCACGGTCCACCCAGCTCCATCGGACCGTGAGAAGGTGTCCGCCCTCGTCTCGTGCCTCACCGGGAAAGCCCTGGAGTGGGCCAACGCCATGTGGAGAGAGGGAGATGCAGCGTTGGACCATTTTGCAGAGTTCACCCGCTGTTTCCGGGTAGTCTTCGACCACCCACCCGAGGGCAGAGCGGCGGGTGAGCGGCACCGGATGGAGCAACAGGGCCCTGATCGACCATTACCGCTGTAGTCTACGCGAGTACATCCGTCGGGAGCTGGCCTGCAGAGACACCACCCTCACTTTCGACCAGCTGGTGGACCTGTGCATCCGGCTGGACAACCTGCTGGCTACTCGCGGACGTCCATATCGGGGTCTGGTGGTTCCATCCTCCCGCACCCCCTCTCCGATACCCATGGAGCTGGGAGGGGCGGGCGCAGGGAGACCGGAGGGGGTTTCCGCTCGTGCACCATCTGTGGCCGCAGAGGTCACACTGCTAGTCGGTGCCGGGTTGGTTCCTCTGTGAATCGAGGCAGCAGGCAGGACGCTCTGGTGTCACGCCAGGTGAGCTGGCACCATTCTCACCTAGAGTCCTCTGTTGCACATATGTTTGTGTCTGACACTTTTCCTGAGTTTTCCCCGCATTCCCAGCATAAGGCGCTCGTAGATTCAGGTGCGGCTGGGAATTTCATTGATAGAACGTTAGCTCATAGTTTAGGGACCCCCATTGTTCCCGTGGATGTGCCCTTCCCCGTTCACACCTTAGATAGTCGACCATTGGGGTCAGGGTTAATTAGGGAGGTCACCGCTCCTTTGGGTATGGTGACGCAGGGGGGTCACTTGGAGAAAATTAGTATTTTTCTAATTGACTCTCCTGCGTTTCCCATGGTGCTGGGCCTACCCTGGTTAACGTGTCACTGTTTCTTTGCCACAGAGGACTCTCACGGGGTGGTCGCGAGAGTGCTCAGGTAGGTGTTTAGGGGTTTCCGTTGGTGCTACTACGGTGGAGAGTCCAGACCAGGTCTCCACCGTGCGCATTCCCCCTGAATATGCCGATTTGGCTCTCGCCTTCTCTAAAAAGAAGGCGACTCAATTACCACCTCACCGACGGGGCGATTGTGCGATAGATCTCCTGGTAGACGCTGCACTTCCCAGGAGTCACGTGTATCCCCTCTCACAGGCGGAGACGGAGGCTATGGAAACATATGTCTCCGAATCCCTGCGTCAGGGGTACATTCGGTCCTCCACTTCACCCTTCTGCTCGAGTTTCTTTTTTGTAAAGAAGAGGGAGGGAGGTCTGCGTCCGTGTATTGACTACCGGGGTCTAAATCAGATCACGGTGAGGTATAGTTACCCGCTACCGCTCATAGCCACATTGATAGACTCAATTCACGGGGCGCGCTTCTTCACAAAACTAGATCTCAGGAGTGCTTACAATCTGGTGCGTATCCGAGCAGGCGAGACGAGTGGAAGACGTCTTTGAGTACCACCTCTGGGCACTATGAGTACCTCGTCATGCCGTACGGGTTGATGAATGCGCCATCAGTCTTCCAAGCTTTTGTAGACAAGATTTTCAGGGACCTGCACGGGCAGGGTTTAGTGGTGTATATTGATTACATTCTGATATACTCCGCTGCACGAGCCGAGAATGTGTCCCTGGTGCGCAAGGTGCTTGGTCGCCTGTTGGAGCATGACCTGTACGTCAAGGCTGAGAAATTCTTGTTTTTCCAACAGTCCGTCTCCTTCCTAGGGTATCGCATTTCCACGTCAGGGGTGGAGATGGAGAGTGACCGCATTGCAGCCGTGCGTAATTGGCCGACTCCCACCACGGTAAAGGAGGTGCAGCGATTCTTAGGGTTTGCTGACTACTACCAGAGGTTTGTCCGGGGTTTTGGTCAGGTGGCGGCTCCCATTACTTCACTTCTGAAGGGGGGCCCGTTGCGCTTGCAGTGGACAGCTGAGGCGGACAGGGCTTTCAGTCACCTGAGGGCTTTGTTTACCTCGGCTCCGAGCTGGCCCATCTTTATCCCTCTTTGTCGTTCATAGTGGAGGTGGACGCATCCGAGGCTGGGACAGGAGCTGTGCTCTCTCAGCGCTCAGGTACGCCACTGAAGCTCCGCCCTTGTGCCTTCTTCTCGAAGAAGCTCAGCCCGGTGGAGCGAAACTATGACGTGGGGGACCGGGAGTTGTTGGCTGTCGTCAAGGCCCTGAAGGCGTGGAGACATTGGCTTGAGGGGGCTAGACACCCTTTTCTCATCTGGACTGACCACCGCAATCTGGAGTACATCCGGGCGGCGAGGAGACTGAACCCTCGCCAGGCAAGGTGGGCCATGGTTTTCACCCGTTTTGTGTTTACCCTTTCTTACAGATCAGGCTCCCAGAACGTTAAGGCAGACGCATTGTCCCGGCAGTATGACACAGAGGAGCGGCCCATGGATCCCACTCCCATACTCCCCGCCTCTTGTTTGGTGGCGCCGGTAGTGTGGCGTCACGTGCAGAGCCCGCTCCCCCTCAGTGTCCAGCTGGGTGTCTGTACATTCTGTCTGCTGTCTGCGATCGGCTGATCTATTGAGCCCACACGTCACCCTCCTCTGGTCATCCTGGGATCGGTCGGACGGTGCGCTGTCTTAGTGGGAAGTACTGGTTGCCCACTTTAGCTAAGGACGTGAGGGTTTATGTTTCCTCCTGCTCGGTGTGCGCCTAGTGCAAGGCTGCTAGACACCTGCCCAGAGGTAAGTTAGAACCCTTACCCGTTCCACAACGGCCGTGGTCGCACCTATCGGTGCGATCGGCCGGGGGAGTGGGCGGCGTTCGTGCCCTGGGCAGAGATGGCCCAGAACTCGCTCCGACACTCCTCCACTAACCTTTCTCTCTTTCAGTGTGTATTGGGGAATCAGCCGGTTCTGGCTCCTTGGCATCAGAGTCAGACCGAGGCTCCTGCGGTGGATGACCGGTTCCGGAGCGTGGAAGAAACATGGGACTCCACCCATGTCCACCTTCAGCGCGCCGTACTGCGCCAGAACGTTGGTGCAGACCGTCACCGCAGTGATGCCCCGGTGTTCGCACCAGGGGACAGGGTCTGGCTCTCGACCCGAAACCTGCCCCTCCGCCTGCCCTGTTGGAAGCTGGGTCCGCGGTTTGTGGGGCCATTTAAAGTCCTGAGGAGAGTGAACGAGGTATGTTACAGGTTACAGCTTCCCCCCAATTACCGCATTAACCCCTCGCTCCATCTCTCTCCTCAGGCCGGTCGTGGCTGGCTCACTCCAGGAGTCTGAGGTGCAGGAGGTTCCTCCACCCCCTCTGGACATCGAGGGGGCCCCGGCGTACTCCGTTCGTTTCATACTGGATTTGAAACGTCGGGCGAGGGGCTTTCAGTACCTCGTGGACTGGGAGGTGTATGGTCCGGAGGAGAGATGCTGGGTTCCGGTGGGTTCCGTTGTATCCTTCCATGCTGCTGGAGCCGCATGTCAGGGGGGGTACTGTCACGACTTCTGCCGAAGTCGGTCCCTCTCCTTGTTTGGGCGGTGTTCGGCGGTCGACTTCACCGACCTTCTAGCCATCACTGATCCATTTTTCATTTTCCATTGGTTTTGTCTTGTCTTCCTTCACACCTGGTTCCAATCCCATCAATTACATGTTGTGTATTTAATCCTCTGTTTCCCATCATGTCCTTGTCGGAGATTGTTTGTTTGTATGTTCATGTATTTTGTATTGGTGCGCGACGGGTTCTTGTAACCACTTTTATTTATGTTGTATTTTGGTTTTGGAGTTTATTAAACGACTCCATTCATACCAAGTTCAATTCTCCTGTGCCTGACTTCCCTGCCACCTACACACACGTTGTTACAGTCTACCCTTCTCAATGGGAAGGTTGTGCTCACTGAACCTGTACTTTGTCAAGGTTTTTCTAAGGTTTTGATCAGTAACCATGGTCAAATAGTTAGCCACGGTGTACTGTCGATTTAGGGCCAGATAGCACTGCATTTTGCTTTGTGCTTGTGTTTCCCAATAAGAAATGTAGTTTTGTTTTGATTGTGTTGTAATTTGTTTTATTCTGATTGATTGGATGTTCTGGTCCTGAGGCTTCAGTGTGTAGAACAGGGGACTATTCTGATGAGGGGACTATTCTCTTTGCTCAGCTCTTGGCATTGCAGGGCTTGGTAATGATATGAGAGGGGGTCACTGTTTGAGATATTTCCAAAGCTTAATTGCTCTTTTTAGAGATTTTATTATTAGTGGATATTGGCCTAATTCTGCCCTGCGTGCATTGTTTGTAGTTTTCCTCTGGACATGTAGGGGAATCTTACAGAACTCTGCATGAAGGGTTTCAATGGGGTGTTTGTCCCATTTGGGGAAATCTTGTTTCGCAAGTGGACCGAACACCTCGCTGCCATAAAGTGCAATTGGTTGAATGACACATTCAATTAGTTTATGCCAAATTTTAATAGGTATTTCAATTTGAATTTGTTTTTTAATGGCGTAGAATGCCCTGCTTGCTTTCTCTCTCAGTTCATTCACTGCCTCATTAAATAGGGGGCAGCATTTTCACTTTTGGATGAATTGCGTGCCCATAGTGAACTGCCTCCTACTCTGTCCCAGATGCTAATATATGCATATTATTATTACTATTGGATATAAAACYCTCTGAAGTTTCTAAAACTGTTTGAATGARGTCTGTGAGTATAARWGAACTRATATGGCAGGCAAAAACCTGAGAAAAAATCCAAACAGGAAGTGAGAATTCTGAGACTGGTCAATGTTCAACTCATCGCCTATTCAATTCCCTGTAATATATGGATCTGTTTGCACTTCCTACGCCTTRCACTAGATGTCAACAGTCTGTAGAACATGGAATGAAGCCTCTACTGTGATGTTGAGCCGGATGGGAGGTGTTTCAGTCATTTGTCTGGCAGAATGCCAGTTCCTGGTCATGCGCGATCCAAACGATATCGCCTTGCGTTCCATTACTTCTAGAGACACAAAGGAATTCTCCGGTTGGAACGTTATTGGATAGTTATGATAACAACATCCTGAAGATTGATTCTCTACTTAGTTTGACCAGTTTATTCGACCTGTAATATAACTTTTTGAAGTTTTCGTCCGAGTTCGCCTGCATCTGCGCGAGCGTTTGGACATGTGCACAAAACATGCTAGCAAAAGTAGCTACTTAGACATAAGTAATGGACATTATCGAACAAAACAACGATTTATTGTGGAACTAGGATTCCTGGTGAGTGCATTCTGATGAAGATCATCAAATGTAAGGGAATATTTATGATGTAATTTCGTATTTCGGTTGACTCCAACATGGCGGAGAAATGTTGTTATATCTGAGCGCCGTCTCAGATTATTGCATGGTGTGCTTTTTACCTAAATAAAAAAAAATATATCTGACACAGCGGTTGCATTAAGAGCAAGTGTATCTTTATTTCTATGTAAAACATGTATCTTTCATCAAAGTTTATGATGAGTATTTCTGTTATTTGACATGGCTCTCTGCAATTTCTCAGGATATTTTGGAGGCATTTCTGAACATGGCGCCAATGTAAACCGAGATGTGTGGATATAAATATGCAAATTTTCGAACAAAACATAAATATATTGTGTAACATGATGTCCTATGAGTGTCATCTGATGAAGATCATCAAAGGTTAGTGATTATATTTATCTCTATTTCTGCTTTTTGTGACTACTATATTTAGCTGGGAAAATGGCTGTGTTTTTCTTTGGCCTAACATAATCGTTTGGTGTGCTTTCGCCGTAGATCATTTTTGAAATCAGACATGTTGGCTGGATTCACAACACGTGTAGCTTTAATTTGGTGTCTTTCATGTGTGATTTCATGAAAGATTGATTTTTATAGTAATATATTAGAATTTGGCGCGCTACATTTTTTCTGGCTTTTGGCCAAGTGGGACGCTACCGTCCCACATATCCCAGAGAAGTTAAGGTGTCCTGTTGAGCTTATTTTTAAACCTAAGTAATTGTAGTGTGTGCAGTACTCTATATATTTTTTGCCAATTGAGAATTTTGGTCTAATTCCCTGAGATCTGGATCTTCTCTGAAAAATCATTATTTTAGTCTTTTGGGGGTTTATTGCCAGGGCCCAGGTCTGGCAGTACTGCTCTAGCAGGTCCAGGCTCTGCTGTAGACCATGTGCTGTGGCTGACAGCAGGCATAGGTCATCTGCGAAGAGTAGGCATTAAACCTCTGAATTGTGGAGACTAACACCAGGGGCTGTGGATTTTGCTAGAAAAGTAGCCAATTCGTTGATGTAAATATTGAAGAGTACAGGGCTCAGATTGCAACCCTGGCGAAGACCCAGCCCTGGTTAAAGAATTATGTTATTTTCTTGCCAATTTTAATGCTGCACATATTGCCAGTATACATTGATTTAATTATGTCATATGTTTTACCCCCTACACCACTTTCAATAACTTTGTAGAACAGTCCTGTATGCCAAATAGAATCAAATGCTTTTTGGAAGTCGATAAAGCAAGCGTATATCTATCAGGGTGTGTAGGGTGTAAATATGATCAGTCATGCGATGTTTTGGTATGAATCCAATTTGGCTTTTACTCAAGACATTGTGCTTTTCAGGAAGTTTAGAACTCTTACATTTATAATACTACAGAAAACCTTCCCCAGGTTACTGTTCACACAAATGCCTCTGTAATTGTTAGGCTCAAATTTATCTCCGTTCTTAAAGATTTGGGTTATGAGTTCTTGATTCCAGATGTCAGGGAAATAACCTACACTCAGGATCTCTCAATCAGATCACAATGCATATTTTAATGGTCTACACTTGTCAAAAAATAGGGCTGCATGTTAGAACCAGGTATAAACATGACCTCTCTCTCTCTCAGGTCGTGCACACATGGCTCATATATAACATAATTGTGGTGAAATTCAGCCCAAAATTAATGCAATCCATTTCACAGAGCCTAAGGCTCCTCAGTGCTCATCAGCCTGGTCCTCGCAATGCACTAGCTCTGTTCCATTGCACACTGTGGTTAACAGACAGCTACACAGACAGCCACACACAGACAGCTACAGACAGACAGGGAAACCTGCTGATTACCACTGTTGGACTGTATTTACTGTACGGATACTGTGTACGTGTGTGTGCCTGCGTAAGTGTGTGTAATATTTAAGAGAAAAAGGTGTGTGTTATTCACCTCCCACCCCTGCCCTTTATTTAGCCCTCTCTGCTGCTTTAAATCCAGCTTCTAAGATACACGCAAACGCACACACACACCAGGCCCTGTCTGGATAGAGTTAATGAAGTTTTTCAGATGTGTGCGTCCTGCAGCAGCATTTTAAACCTTATTAATGACTGGCCATGTATTCCTGAGTAACAACACAGTAGTGTGACACACAGGTTTGGCAGGGCTAATAAAGCACTATATCAACAGGTTCTCACTGTCCCTCCCGACCCGTCCTGTCCCGATGCCGCACTGAAAGAAACTCATTGCTCTGTCTAATCGTGTTGTTATGTTAGCTAATTTACTTTTCTTTGCCTCGTTTCACACAGTGCACGGCGGGTCATTTTTCATGCCTAATCTGTGTCCTGGGACAAAAGGACTCCTTTAGCCTTTTGCCATTGATGCAGAAGGTACAAGAAAAACAAGTTAATTCACTGACCATGAATCAGGGGAGGCTGGATGCGTGTTCCAAATGACACCCTACCTATTCCCTGTACAGTGCACTACTTTTGAGCAGGGCCCATAAGGCTCCCGATTGGCACAGCGATCTAAGGCACTGCATCTCAGTGCAAGAGGCATCACTACAGTCCCTGGTTGAAATCCAGGCTGTATCACATCTGGCCGTGATTGGGAGTCCCATAGGGTGGCGCACAATTGGCCCAGCGTTGGCCGGGTTTGGCCGGGGTAGGCCGTCATTGTAAATAAGAATTTGTTTTTAACTGACTTGCCTAGCTAAATAAAGGTTAAATACATTTTTAAAAGGCTTTGGTCAAAAGTAGTGCACTAAACAGGGAATATGGTGCCATTTGGGATGAAGTTGAATTACTTTCTGGGGCTGGGGGGTCTGCTGCAAGGGTTTATGCGAGGGCCATTGGTAATTAACATGCATCTATCATGCATACCATACAGCTTATAAAAACGAATCTTTGATCAAAGATATAGATTACCGGTTGGTGCACTTTGGAATCCATTGTTCTTGCCTTAATAGTAGTAGTCCTAAACAGACAAGTTTGGGAAGAATAAGGCCCCTTAACTTCTTTGTGATAGGGGGCAGCATTTTCACTTTTGGATGAATAGCATGCCCATACTGAACTGCCTCCTAGATGCAAATATATGCATATTATTATTACTATTGGATATAAAACACTTTCTAAAACTGTTTGAATGATGTCTGTGAGTATAACAGAACTCAATTCCCTGTAAGACATGGATCTGTTTGCACTTCCTACGCCTTCCACTAGATGTCAACAGTCTGTAGAACATGGAATGAAACCTCTACTGTGATGTTGAGCCGGATGGGAGGTGTTTCAGTCTATGGTCTGGTAGAATGCCAGTTCCTGGTCACGCGCATTCCAAAATTATATCGTCTTGCTTTCCATAACTTCTAGAGACACAAAGGAATTCTCCGGTTGGAACGTTATTGGATAGTTATGATAACAACATCCTGAAGATTGATTCTCTACTTAGTTTGACCAGTTTATTCGACCTGTAATATAACTTTTTGAAGTTTTCGTCCGAGTTCGCCTACATCTGCGCGAGCGTTTGGACATGTGCACTAAACGTGCTAGCAAAAGTAGCTACTTAGACATAAGTAATGGACATTATCGAACAAAACAACGATTTATTGTGGAACTAGGATTCCTGGGAGTGCATTATGATATAGATCATCAAAGGTAAGGGATTATTTATGATGTAATTTTGTATTTCTGTTGACTCCAACATGGCGGAGAAATGTTGTTATATCTGAGCGCCGTCTCAGATTATTGCATGGTGTGCTTTTTCTGTAAAGTTTTTTTGAAATCTGACACAGCGGTTGCATTAAGAACACGTTTATCTTTAATTCTATGTAAAACATGTATCTTTCATCAAAGTGTATGATAAGTATTCCTGTTATTAGATGTGGCTCTCTGCAATTTCTCCGGATATTTTGGAGGCATTTCTGAACATGGCGCCAATGTAAACTAAGTTTTTGGATATAAATATGCACATTATCGAACAAAATATACATGTATTGTGTAACATGATGTCCTATGAGTGTCATTTGATGAAGATCATCAAAGGTTAGTGATTCATTTTATCTCTATTTCTGCTTTTTGTGACTCCTATCTTTGGCTGGGAAAAGGGCTGTGTTTTACTGTGGCTATGTACTGACCTAACATAATCGTTTGATGTGCTTTCGCCGTAAATCCTTTTTGAAATCATACATGTTGGCTGGATTCCCAACATGTGCAGCTTTAATCATGTGTGATTTCATGAAAGATAGATTTTTATAGTAATATATTTGAATTTGGCGCGCTGCATTTTTTCTGGCTTTTGGCCAAGTGGGACGTTAGCGTCCCACATATCCCAGAGAAGTTGACAGAACTTTGGAGATGTTGCTATCCTCTTTTGTCTCATAAGAGATTGGCATTTATATAAATGGGGATAAAGTATAAGACAGGTGATCTGATGTATTTTTCTGTCCATATTTTTTTTTTAAACATGCCACAGTGCTGTTCAGTTGTGGCTGCTTACCATTAGATTTTACCTCATTTATTGCAGATTCACATTTTGCATATAGCAGCACTTTCATAAATGTGAGCAATGAGCATCCTCCCAGTTCACTCACCTCACCTGCAGACCTCTTACTAAAGCACCTCCCTCCACTCTCTCTTGTTCAAATAAATGAGAAAAATAAATTAAAACAGACAACCCCAGATATTCGATCAAATACAGGGGGTACCGTGCAAATAAAAAATGCCTGGTTAAATGAGTTAGGCTCTCTGATTGAGGGCAGCACAATTGGCACTGACAGGTCCCAAACAGAATCTGTCAAAGCAGTAATGGCAGTGAAGTAGGCAGATGAGCAGGTGATGGATTTGGCTGTCTGAATCTATTTCTACAGTCCGAGCGTGGAATCGGGGCAAGGTGGCCTGCATATTCACTATAATTAGCCATCAGCAGCCATTTTTGGACCCAGAGAGACAATCTAAGAGGCAACTAGCTATCCCCCATACCAGCACTAATGGAATTTTGGAATATTTTGGAGGTGCAAATTATAATTGACAGGTCACTTTTGAGTGGAAGAGAAATTAAATTGTGGGTGTTGGTTGCTGAAGCAATTCTCTTGTGAGACGATTGTTAACAAACACCCATTCCTATTTACATACGCTGCCTACACAGTTGGATAAAAGGAAAGGAAACAGGACATTTTTATAAAGCGGCTCTCTAAATATATTCCACCCTCATTATTTTGAGTTACCTAAGTGGTGCTATAGAGAGCTTGAACAGACATGAAAGTCTGAGATCAGGTAAATGGGATGCACATACATGTGAAAAGCAGAGACAGGGGCTGTTACCTATATAGCGCACTAGAGGCCCTGGTCAAAAGTAGTGCACTAGATAAGGACTAGGGTGCCATTTGGGATGCAGGCCGTGTCTACATACAGAGAAACATGATGAAACACAAGGAAGTAGTTCATGTATGCTGAAATATAAACACTCTTATATAAATTGTACATTGGGACCAGGAACATAAACAAGAACATTTGGATTTCCTGACTTCACAAAATAGCACACAAAGGATGCAATAACACCGTAAAAAAGATTGATTCATCCATTGCCAATATTGACTTTTTTTCAGATATCTAGGATGTTTCATTTTGTGAAATTTTGTTTCCAAATGTGGATATGCAGGCTCTTCTTTCATTACTGCTCATCCGCTTCGGCTTTCAGGACCTGAGTCCCAAATGGCACTCTATTTCCTATATAGTGCTCTACTTTGGACCAGAGCACAAGTCAAAAGTAGTGCACTATTTAGGAAATAAGGTGCCATTTGGGATGAACTAAGTCGCTGAAGAAGGGATAGTGGCCCGAGGCCTGCTGATGGATGTCAGTGAGCAGGGAGCACGCCCATGCAGTGTAGGATGGAAACCAATAGAAACCATTTCCTGCTACTGATTAGAGTGTGCTTTACACGGCTGTCCCCCCACACAGGGGTCCACTGCGCCACTGCCTAAACCAATCCAATCACTTTTGGCATGTTGGTGGTCCTCACAGCATCACAGCAACCCCCAGTACCCCTGTGTCCCCTAGGTGGCACAGGCCAGAGGCAAGGCCCCATCAGTGGGATAGATAGACCTCAAAGTAGGCCCCGCTCAACTACCATCATCCTCTGCCATCCATCCCTAGTCATGTCACCCAGGACATACATTAATGGGCAATCTGGTATACCCCAACCCCACCTTCACACTCCCTCAGTGGCCATTGGGTCAGTAGTGAAGGCAGAGGGGGTCTCCAACATAGTACTACTTATGTAGTACCATCCGGGCCCCATGCAGGGAAGCTCTTATGCTCAATTTTATTCTACACATGGCTCCCTGGGCCCCAATCCCAGAAATAACAGTCCCTTCTGGTACCCACAATGCTGATGCCCCCCAAAAAAGGTACTTCAAGCATAACATAACAGCCTGCATCATTATGAATAATGGATTATATGGTATTATCCCAACCCTTGCCCCATACACCAAAACATGTATTTACTTGATCTGAATGATATCATGGAATATAAATGGGTTAATAATATGGCTAAATTGCCCACACTGAAAATCGCAGATGTTGGAGTGGTTTGAATCCAGTCCTGGCCACAGCAGAGTGCTGGGATCTGTCTGTGAGGAAGGAGGAGCTGCATCCAATATGGCACCATATTCCCTACATAGTGCACTACTTTTGACCAGAGCTATGGTCAAAAGTAGTGCACAATATAGGTAAATGTGTGCCATTTGTGATGCAGCCACGGCGATAGCAGCTGGGACATGAATAGGCAAAACCAGGGCCAGGCAGTCACCAACCACACTAACTCCCATCCCCCATCCCCGCCCTCATAAGCACCTCTTAGGGACCTGCTTCATAATGGTGCAGGGGGGATTTAGGCCAGAGGAACAGTCATTCACATTCAGAAAGACAGTCCTTTCGGAGCTCCCAATCCACCACTGGATTAGGATTCAAGCACAGGACTCCAGGATTTCAAAATCCAAGAGTGAGAGTGTGACGTTCCCCCTGGGACTCCGTAGAAGACAAGGGAGGAGAAGGAGGAAGGAGGGCCAGTTCTTTCATATGGCCGTCTATCCATGTTGATACATTACAATGGGCTACCATAAGCTTGGCAGGGTTGCATTCATTTGTATTCACCAATCCAGTCTTTTGCAAATAATTGTTTATGAAGAAAAGGGTATAAAGAAGGTAATGTAAGACATATATGATGAAGGGATAATTTCAGTTGTAAATGCATATTTACATTTCTGTAATTTAGCAGACACTGTTCAGAGCGACGAAGTTTAAGTGCTTTGCTCAAGGGTACAACGGCAGATTTTTCACTAATTGGTGTGAGAATTCGAACCAGCAACCTTTCTATTACTGGCTCAAAGTTCTTAACTGCTAGTCTACCTGCCGGCCCAAGTAGAATGTAAAGCTATACTCTAATTTTGCAATCCATGTTCAGGTAATGTAACTTAAGAAAGTGATAGCCCAGCACTTAGATGTTAAATGTTTTAAATGTTGAAACTTACAGTTTCAGATTTCCTGGGGCGAAGGCTACATTGCAGATGGATTTACTAGGCATGAGTGGATTTTGGCACTCTGCTATTTGTTGAGCTCTGTGTTCACGTTATTTATGCAGCCATTACAAACCAAACAAATTGGCACTGAGTCTGAAACTCACTGGCATTGTAGGGCCTCCATTAATTTGCCACATTGGACCGTTGAAAACGAAGAATACATATTCAGCAACGCGGAGCGGAATAAGTGCAAATGGAATGTCTTAATCACACTGAATTCTGTCAATACATGACTGTACCTCGATCTCTGTATTTTGCCCTCATAAACCACATCGATGTATTTGGTCCCCATAAATTACATTGATGTACTATATCCCCCATAGACCACGGCAACCAAGAAAAATATGCTTTTGAGATTTCTATTGGGTTGTAATTGGTGACACAGTTACACGAAAACATTGATGCAACACTATACCTGAATTGGCATCCATGAAACGGTGGGCTATTAGCAGTTAGTCCAGCAGTTAGTCAGGATGGAAATAAAAAAGGGAATCAGCCAAACCAGGAAACTGTTTGAGTTCTATTCAGTACTCCTGACATGCAGACATCTCACGCAATAACAGTGCAAGCTGATTAGCTACAGTGAAACTCCATTTTATTTAGTGCATCTGCAGCTAGTTGCCCTTAATAACTGTGTTGTATTGTATCGCACTATTGTAATAACAGTGAAAGCGGCGATGGTACAGTTGCTTTTGGTTTTATCTCATTGAAATCAATGCCTTATAGAAGAAGAATTAAAGGGATACCTCAGCATTTTTTGCAATTATTGTTTTTCCGTTTATTTACTTTCCCAGAGTCCGATTAACTCATGGATTACATTTTTATGTCTCTGCGTTCAGTACGAAGGAAGTTAGAGGTAGTTCCACAAGCCAATGCTAACTGCGCCAATGCTAGTTAGCAACTTCCTTCAAAACTGAAGGCAGAGGCATAAAATGGGTATCCATGAGTTCATCTGACAAGTGAAAATCCTGAAGTATCCCTTTAACTTCATGTCAGCTAACAGACATGTTGGACGAGTTCCTTTTATTTGGCACTGATCCACTTGATCTATAGGCAGGAGGGAGGGAATAGAGGGAGAGATGGAGCGAGACAGGTTACCAGATGTACAGTATACATCAATCACAATGTTCCCCAATTATTATCATATTCAAAAAGTTGTTAAACCTGAATATCGCTTATTTTGCCATTTTCCACAGACAATTATATCCATATCCAGCAGCTGCGTATTTGCTGGCTGCAATTAGCTTTTGCCTGGTCAAGATCTGCACAATCTGGGGGAATAGAACTGACATAATTTCCAGTTATCTGGTGTGTGACAGGAGCCTGGCAAGAGAGAAGGAGAGGGAGGCTGGCTTGGCACGGTGGCACGTTCCGCTGTGCTGTCTGTTGCCCTTGTGCCAATGTTTTGCCCGTGTCCCAAATGGCACCCTATTCCCTTTATAGTGCACTACCTCTGGCCAAGAGTATTGCACAGTGTAGGGAATAGGCTGCCATTTGGGAGTCAACATCTAATTTCTGTCAGGGGGGAGACTGTCCCTGAGCATGGGACTGAACTAATGGGGAGATGGAAGCTTCTGCCATTGACTGATTAAAATCTTAGAGCAAGGCATCAGCTCTCTGGGCTCTGGGTCATGTGTTCTGAAGCGGCAGCATCACGTTTATGAGGAATAGTTTGGGAGCCTTCGTTTTTTTAATCTGTAATTTACAAATGTTTCATTATTCTGATATGTGGCAGCAAAGATGTTTTAAAAAACAAATATTGAATTAGGGATTGGCTGGCCTTGACATTTAATTGAAGGTTTTTGGATTAGAGAGAGCATAACAAATTAAACAGAACAGCTGAAACGTTGCTGCCAAGCTTCAGATGGGGGTATTACCACAGGAACAACAAAACAGGCAAAACAGGCGAAACAGAAAAACCCCATCATTCTCCTCCTCCTTCCCTCCCACCCACCCAATGATTTGTGACACACGGCACATTTATTTTGGGCTTTTGTCGAAGAAGAGGAGACAGAGAGGGGGTGAAAAGAAGAGAACAAGAAAACCACAAGGAGGCCTTTATCTCTCTCTCTCTCTCTCTCTCGATTGAACAAACAGGGTTTGCCCTGGAGTCCCCACTCTTCTGGGTGTGTCTAACCTCTCAGGGTTACAGGCCATGCAGGCAGCACTCTAATAAGCACCTCACACAAAAGCCCCAGTAGGCCCGTGGGAGGAGGAGGAGGAGGGGAGAGAAGAGGAGGGGGATTGTGGGGGCAGATGCCAGACACCAACGAGAGCAGATGGGGCTTGATGAATCCTGAAAGGAAGGAATTGAAACCCGCTGAAGTTGCCAAGCGGCCAGCCACAATTATCACCGCGCTTTTGGGTTCATTGTCAATTATAGTGGCGGTTGAAGCGAGCGGCAGCTGTGGCAGATGGCGAGGTTCCAGATAGAAGAAGGGGGTGGAGAAGAAGGGGAATTAGGGGTGGAGGGGGAGGTGGGACTGGGGCCATTCCCTGGAGGCTATTTCTCTCTCTCTCTCTACCTATTATCCCCTCTGTCTGTCTGTCCCTCCCTCTCTCTCTCTCTCTCTCACACACAATCCCTCTCTCTAACTTTCCTTGGACCGCATACTCATCACTTGTCCACTCTACAGGAAAACAAGACTGCCAATAGTCAGTACATGACTCGCATGACTTGCAGGGAATATTGAGGTGGAGAAAAAGGTTCCAAAAATGTCAAAAATCATGTCTTGTTCTGAACATGAGAAGTTGCACAAAAGCATATGTTCAAGTACCAATAATGACACGTGAAATGTAATATGGCACTCGATATTAGGCAATGTGGTGCCATTTGGGTCACATCAGTCTATTAATTCAGCATTGGAGAATAAATCCAGCAGCAGGTATATTAAATCCATGCTCCTCCTTGTACTTTAGAATGGGAACAGGGCATTCGCCACAAAAGGCTATAGATTTAGTATAGATCGCCTCTGCACTCAGGCTGCAGTGTGAGAGATTGAGAGGAGGTTAGGAGATGACTCTTGGGCTACATTTGTAATGTATTGATCTGGAATAAGATTGAATCAGCTGAGATGATAATGTATAGAATCAGTTGGGCTGGCTGGCTGTGGGCAAGGAGATAGACCTGGAGTAGGACTAGGGCCAACAGGATTTCTGGTCACAAGGAGTGCACAAAATAGGGACTGTGGCCATTAGGATTGGTAAAAAAAATGATGGAAGACGCCCCAGTGTCTCGCATCCACTGTGAAATTTGGTGGAGTATCTGGGATGATCTGGGGGTGCTTCAGCAAGGCTGGAATTGGGCAGATTTGTCTTTGTGAAGGACACATGAATCAATCCACGTACAAGGTTGTCCTGGAAGAAAACATTCTTCCTTCTGCTCTGACAATGTTCCCCAATTCTGAAAGAGCTGGAAAACCTGGACCCATACAAATCAGCTGGGCTTGACAATCTGGACCCCCTATTTCTGAAACTGTCCGCCGCCATTGTCGCACCCCCTATTACCAGCCTGTTCAACCTCTCCTTCGTATCATCTGAGATCCCCAAGGATTGGAAAGCTGCCGCGGTCATCCCCCTCTTCAAAGGGGGAGACACCCTGGACCCAAACTGTTACAGGACCTATATCCATCCTGCCCTGCCTATCTAAGGTCTTCGAAAGCCAAGTCAACAAACAGATCACTGACCATCTCGAATCCCACCGTACTTCTCCGCTTGCAATCCGGTTTCCGAGCCGGTCAGGGGCACCTCAGCCACGCTCAAGGTACTAAACGATATCATAACCGCCATCGATAAAAGACATTACTGTGCAGCCGTCTTCATCGACCTGGCCAAGGCTTTCGACTCTGTCAATCACCATATTCTTATCGGCAGACTCAGTGCCTCGGTTTCTAATGACTGCCTTGCCTGGTTCACCAACTACTTTGCAGACAGAGTTCAGTGTGTCAAATCGGAGGGCATGTTGTCCGGTCTCTGGCAGTCTCTATGGGGTACCACAGGGTTCAATTCTCGGGCCGATCTTTTCTCTGTATACATCAATGATGTTGCTCTTGCTGCGGGCGATTCCCTGATCCACCTCTACGCAGACGACACCATTCTATATACTTCCGGCCCTTCCTTGGACACTGTGCTATCTAACCTCCAAAGAGCTTCAATGCCATACAACACTCCTTCCGTGGCCTCCAACTGCTCTTAAACGCTAGTAAAACCAAATGCATGCTTTTCAATCGCTGCCTGCACCCGCACGCCGACTAGCATCACCACCCTGGACGGTTCCGACCTAGAATATGTGGACATCTATAAGTACCTAGGTGTCTGGCTAGACTGCAAACTCTCCTTCCAGACTCATATCAAACATCTCCAATCCAAAATCAAATCAAGAATCGGCTTTCTATTCCGCAACAAAGCCTCCTTCACTCACGCCGCCAAACTTACCCTAGTAAAACTGACTATCCTACCGATCCTCGACTTCGGCGATGTCATCTACAAAATAGCTTCCAATACTCTACTCAGCAAACTGGATGCAGTTTATCACAGTGCCATTCGTTTGTTACTAAAGCACCTATACGACCCACCACTGCAGCCTGTATGCCCTAGTCGGCTGGCCCTCGCTACATGTTCGTCGTCAGACCCACTGGCTCCAGGTCATCTACAAGGCTATGCTAGTAAAAGTGCCGCCTTATCTCAGTTCACTGGTCACCATGGCTACACCCACCCGCAGCACGCGCTCCAGCAGGTGTATCTCACTGATCATCCTAAAGCAAAACCTCATTTGGACGCCTTTCCTTCCAGTTCTCTGCTGAATTCGACTGGAACGAATTGCAAAAATCTCTGAAGTTGGAGACTTTTATCTCCCTCAACAACTTTAAAAATCTGCTATCCGAGCAGCTAACCAATCGCTGCAGGTACATAGTCCATCTTTAAACTACCACCAATTTACCTACCTCACCCCCCATACTGCTTTTATTTTTACTTTTCTGCTCTTTGCACACCAGTATCTCTTTCTTGCACATGATCATCTGATGATTTTCACTCCAGTGTTAATCTGCTAAATTGTAATTATTCGATTTATTGCCTACCTCATGCCTTTTGCACACATTGTATTATAGATTCTCTTTTTTTCTACCATGTTATTGACTGTGTATTGTTTACTCCATGTGTAACTCTGTGTTGTCTGTTTCACAATGCTTGCTTTATCTTGGCCAGGTCGCAGTTGCAAATAGAATCTGTTCTCAACTAGCCTACCTGGTTAAATAAAGGTGAATAAAAAAAATAAAAAAATAAAAAAATTCTGAGGATTGGTTTTTCCAGCAGAACAATGCTCCATGGAGGATCACCAGATCAAGATCCTGTCATGGCCAGCCCCATCTCCAGACCTGAACCCCATTGAAAACCTCTGGAATGTGATCAAGAGGAAGATGATGGTCACAAGCCATCAAACAAAGCTGAGCTGTTTGAATTTTTGCGCCAGGAGTGGCATAAAGTCACCAACATCAATGTGAAAAATGGTGGAGAGCATGCCAAGACGCATGAAAGCTGTGATTGAAATCAGGGTTAATCCACCAAATTTTGATTACTGAACTCTTCCTAGTTAAAACATTAGTATGTGTTGTTTAAAAATTATATGAAACTTAATTTCTTTGCATTATTAGAGGTCTGACAGCACTGCGTCTAGTTTGTTATTTTTACCAGTGTTCATTATCTGCAAATAAATGCTCTAAATGACAATATTCTTATTTGGAATTAGGGAGATTCAGTAGTTTATAAAATAAAACAAGTTTATAAAATAAAACAAAATTTTTAATTTTACCCAAACACATACCTACAAATAGTAAAACCAGAGAAACTGATAATTTTGCAGTGGTCTCTAATTTTTTCCAGAACTGTAAATGTATATGCAGTGTCAGTCAAACGTTTGGACACACCTACTCATTCTTTATTTTTACTATTTTCTACATTGTAGAATAATACTGACGACATCAAAACTATGAAATAACACATATGGAATCAAAGAGTAACCAAAAAAGTGTTAAACAAATCAAAATATGTTTTAGATTCTTCAAAGAAGCCACACTTTGACGATGACAACTTTCCACACTCTTGGCATTCTCTCAACCAGCTTCATGAGGATTGATTTTCCAACAGTCTTGAAGAAGTTCCCACATATGCTGAGCACTAGTTGGCTGCTTTTCCTTCACTCTGCCGTCCAACTCATCCCAAACCATCTCAATTGGGATGAGGTCGGGTGATTGTGGTGGCCAGGTCAGCCCATACATAACCTGGAGATGTGTTTTGGGTCATTGTCCTGTTGAAAAAAAATTATAGTCCCACTAAAGGCAAACCAGATGGAATGGCGTATCGGTACAGTATGCTGTGGTAGCCATGCTGGTTAAATGTGCCTTGAAATCGAAATAAATCACAGACAGTGTCACCAGCAAGCACCCCCACACCATCACATCTCCTCCTACATGCTTCACTGTGGGAACCACACATGCAGATCATCCGTTCACCTACTCTGCGTCTCACAAAGACACAGTGGTTGGAACCAAAAATCTCAAACTTGGACTCATTAGACCAAAGGATAGATTTCCACCGGACTAATGTCCATTGCTCGTGTTTCTTGGCCCAAGCAAGTCTATTCTTCCTATTGGTGTCCTTTAGTATTGGTTTCTTTGCAGCAATTTGACCATGAAGGCCTGATTCATGCAGTCTCCTCTGAACAGTTGATGTTGAGATGTGTCTGTTATTTGAACTCTGTGACACATTTATTTGGGCTGCAATTTCTGAGGCTGGTAACTCTAATGAACATATCCTCTGCATCAGAGGTAACTCTGGGTCTTCCTTTCCTGTGATGGTCCTCATGAGAGCCAGTGTCAACACAGCGCTTGACTGTTTTTGCAACTGCACTTAAAGAAACGGTCAAAGTTCTTTACATTTTCCGCATTGACTGACCTTCTTGTGATGGACTGTCCTTTCTCTTTGCTTATTTGAGCTGTTCTTGAGATAATATGGACTTGGTCTTTTACCAAATAGGGCTTTCTTCTTTATACCATCCCTACCTTGTCGCAACACAACTGATTGGCTAAAATGAAATTCCACGAATTAAGTTAACAAGGCACACCTTTAATTGAAATGCATTCCAGCTGACTACCTCATGAAGCTGGTTGAGAGAATGCCAAGAGTGTGCAAAGCTGTCAGCTACTTTGAAGATTCTCAAATATAAAAATACACTTTATAATAACACTTTTTTGGATACTACATGATTCCATATGTGTTATATGATATTTTTGATGTCTTCACTATTATTCTACAATGTAGAAAATAGGACAAATAAAGAAAAACCCTTGAATGAATAGGTGTGGCAAACATTTACATAAGTATTCAGACACTTTAACCAATACTTTGTTTAAGCACTTTTGGCAGCAATTACAGTTTTCTTGGGTATAACTCTACAAGCTTGGCAAACCTGTATTTGGGAAGTTTTCCCATTTTTACCTGTAGAGCCTGTCAATCTCTGTCAGGTTGGATGGGGGCGTTACTGCACAAATATTTTCAGGTCTCTTCAGAGATGTTCGATCGGTTTCAAGTTCGGGCTTTGGCTGGGCCACTCAAGGATATTAATAGACTTGTCCCGAAGCCACTCCTGCGTTGTCTTGGCTGTGTGCTTAGGGTCGTTGTCCTGTTTTTAGGTGAACCTTCACCCCGGTCTGAGGTTCTGAGCACTCTGGAGCAGGTTTTCATCAAGGATCTCTCTGTACTTTGCTCCGCTCATCTTTCTCTCGTTCCTGATTAGTCACCCAGTCCCTGCCACTGAAAAACACCCCCACAGCATGATGCTGCCACCACCATCACTTGCCATTCAGGCCAAAGAGTTCAATCTTGGATTCATCAGAACATAGAATCTTTTTTCTCATGGTCTGAAAGTCTTTAGGTGCCTTTTGGCAAACTCCAAGTGGGATATCATGTGCATTTTACTGAGGAGTGGCTTCCGTCTGGCCACTCTACCATTTAGGCCTGCTTGGTGGAGTGCTGCAGTGACGGTCGTCCTTCTGGAAGGTTCTCCCATCTCCACAGAGAAGGTCTAGAGCTCTGTCAGAGTGAGCATTGGGTTCTTGGTCACCTCCCTGACGAAGGCCTTTCTCCCCCGATTGCTCAGTATGGCCAGGTGGCCAGCTTTAGGAAGAGTCTTGGTGAATACTTTCCAAAGGCACTGTATATGTACTACATATTATATAAATCGTGGATAAGGTTCCTCTGTCCAGTGTCTGTTTTATTTTGCTCGTCTTAATCTTTTCTTTTTATTGGCCAGTCTGAGATATGGCTTTTTCTTTGTAACTCTGCCTAGAAGGCCAGCATCCCAGAATCGACCTCTTCACTGTTGACGTTGAGACTGGTGTTTTGCGGGTACTATTTAACGAAGCTGCCAGTTGAGGACTTGTGAGGCGTCAGTTGTGCACCGGGGCCTCCCACTTCTCTTTCTATTCTGGTTAGTGCCAGTTTGCGCTGTTCTGTGAATGGAGTAGTACACAGCGTTGTACGAGGCCTTCAATTTCTTGGCAATTTCTCGCATGGAATAGCCTTCCTTTCTCAGAACAAGAATAGACTGACGAGTTTCAGAAGAAAGTACTTTGTTTCTGGCCATTTTGAGCCTGTAATCGAACCCACAAATGCTGATGCTCCAGATACTGAACTAGTCTAAAGAAGGCCAGTTTTATTGCTTCTTTAAAATCAGCAGTTTTCAGCTGTGCTAATATAATTGCAAAAGGGTTTTCTAGCCTTTTTAATGATACACCTGGATTAGCTAACACAACGTGACATTGGAACACGGGAGTGATGGTTGCTGATAATGGGCCTCTACGCCTACGTAGATATTCCAGAAAGAAAATATGCCATTTCCAACTGCAATAGTCATTTACAACATTAACAATGTCTACACTGTATTTCTGATCAATTTGATGTGATTTTAATGGACCAAATGTGCTTTTCTTTCAAAAACAAGGACATTTCTAAGTGATCCCAAACTTTTGAACGGTAGTGTATATTCGCATGATAAACCACTGTCCTAGCAGCATTTTTTTGCGAAGATTGTTATTTTTCAAAAATACTTGTCTAAGTGTACATGCTGCGTTTATATTTTGGTTCTGTGTAATTAGCCAGCTACAGTAATTTTGAGAAACATTCAGAAGTAGTCTGGGAGATTTTTTGTAAAATTAACCATTTACCTTTGATAAGCAGCTAACTAGCTAGCTTACGGCGAGCTAGCTACTGGTTGCCAATTTCAAGTCTATCTGAACTAATATCGTCAATATTGTGATTTCAGAATGAACGTTAACTGGCTAGGTCATCATGTTTGTGACATTATGCTACCTATCCCCAGTTAGATAATGTGTTTTCACTTGTCACATCTAATCTATGCTTTTTAAGTTCCCCCTGTGCTTGGCACCGGTGCACTGGCTCGTGAGCTGGCTGCTTGTTCTAAGTTGGCAATCTGTTCAAAACAGTGGCAGCATGTGCAGCAGTGGTGATTCAGTTTTTTTACAATCGCAAAAATGAAATAGGTGTATTTATGCTGTTGTTCAGATAATAATAACAATAATAATAATAATATATGCCATTTAACAGACTCTTTTATCTAATGCGACTTATGTGTGCATACATTTTACCATCGCGTTATATATCTTCCCAAAGAAACTACCGGAAGTTTGAAAACTTGTTATAATATTTCTGTCATGCTACTTTGTTGACAATATGCCAGCTCTGGGGGACTGTGGTGCCATTTGGGACATATACTGAGTCTCTCACATTTCCCTACCTCACTCCCCCTCTACAGGCCAATGTGAACCATCAAACTTCACAATCATCTGTCATGGTCTAAATTGAGAGATGAGTGAATATGTGTACAGAGGGGCAGGGAGAGTGTGTGATGGTTTTGTGCACGGTCTTTGGGGGGGGGGGTGCTTGCTTGTGTGTCAGCTGTGTGTATCCATCTGTGTGCGTGTGTGTGTGTGTATGTGTGTGCTATGCGTGAGTTTGCTGCCTGTGTGTGTGTGCTTGGAGTGCTTTTCTCAGGCTGTCCATGTTGACTGGGTTGCATGGTTGTGACCGTCTGTCAGCGTAGCTAATCGCTATTGTTGGGAACGGTGCCCCTGACCCCAGTAAGTGATCCTTCACCCAGCAGATGGAGGGTTGACCCACCCTGGCAACCACACGCAAGCATGCACACAAACACCATACTATACTCCCCCTATCTCAAATACACACAATTCTCCCTGGTCAGGCAGCCATCAGCTGTATGGAAACCGCAGGGAAAGCTCCCAAAGAAACAGCATGACCAAAGCAGGAGGAGGAGGAGTGGCTGCTCAGCACAATGCAGGGTTACAGGGCTCATTGTGGAGGGAGGCTGGAGTGGCTGGAGCTGAAGAGGGGAGAGGGGAGTCTGGAGAGAGGAGTCTGGAGCAGCATGACACATTCCCATCCACAGGCAGGAGGCTGGGGGGAGGAAGGGATGAGGGACTCAGCTGCTGCGGCTGGGGAGAGGAGGGGGTGGGGTGCGATGACCCCCTAAGTTTTAAACACACAGGCACATGCACGCATATTGCGCAAAAACACACACATTCACCCCTCCTCCAAGCAGATGTCACCACAGCTCAACCAGGGTTTTCATAACCATCCAATCATTATCAAAGTCCACCATCCTGCTTCTACCCACATTGGGTGTCATTCTGTGTTTAATGGAAGAGTTTGCAATGCGTCATTCGGTTTTTATCTGTTTTCATCTCCTTAATTCAGCTAAATCCCAGATTACCCCTTTAAATTCAGTTTATCCTGTCTGGTGCCCACAAAAATACCCTGTCCCTATCTCCTATCTCTGTGCTAGACCTGGTTACAAATACTATTGATCTAGTCTGCCTGGAGTGGCAGATGGGTATGATGTGGACGTCGGTGTGAGTATTCTATTGGCTTCATTGGGCCATGCAAAATCAAGCATTTGTATTTGAACCCAGGTCTGCTCTGTGCTGCCTGCCTTTAGCTGTTAACATCCTTTAATGAGAGCCTAATGTATTTAATTGTATGCACAGGACTGTTAAGGAAAGTCAACATGCAATCTGGCAGTGTGCTTTCAAATGAATTACAGCGAGCTGGGTGTATTTCATTAAACCTGTTACAAAAGGAGGATTCAACAGGCTTAGATCTAATCCCAACTGTTGTTTTGTTGTAGCAACATACTGTTTATTACGCTATGGACACTTTATCGAGCAACGGTACGTACACTCACAGTTACCTGATTGGACGAGAGATTTGTACAATCGGGCACAGTTCGTCCAACTCCAGTAACAGACTATGGTCTGGGCACAGATGATTATCCCTGGTTGTACCCCAAATGACACTCTATATGCTATATTTGGCACCATATAACCTATATAGTGCACCCTGGTCAAAAGTTGTGCACTATGTAGGAAATGGGGTGCCAGCACCTAGGATGCCATTTGGGACACAGCCCCTTTCACAGGTGATGTGCAGTCATAAACAACTTCCCTTTGCCAGAAAGTTTGTGCAACAGTCAAACATACTGTTGAGGGATTGCCCATTACCCCCAGCAGAGGCTTGTCTAGCAAGTTGGAATCTGCACTTCAAATCCACATCAAAATCTGTTCGAAAATGCAGAGTAAACAAATAGAGACAGACAGACAAACAGGCAGACAAGCAGATGGCATGTCTCCACTCTTGTATGTCTCCCTGCTCCCCCCTCTGGTGTCCCAACATGGTACAATTTGAAGTAAACAGCTTCCAACCACCCTCCACCCTTCATACTGTATGCAGCTCATAGTTATAATGAATTACACCCTAGACCCACCCCAATTTGCATACCGTCCCAATAGATCCACAGACGATGCAATCGCCATCGCACTGCACACTGCCCTATCCCATCTGGACAAGAGGCATACCTATTTAAGAATGCTGTTCAATATAGTGCCCTCCAAGCACATCAATAAGCTTGGAGCCCTGGGTCTGAACCCTGCCCTGTGAAACTGGGTCCTGGACTTCCTGACGGGCTACCCCCAGGTGGTGAAGGTAGAAAATAACACCTCCACTATGCTGATCCTCAAAACAGGGGCCCCACAAGGTGCATGCACGGTCCCCTCCTGTACTCCCTGTTCAACCACGACGGCGTGGCCACGCACGCCTCCAACTCTATTGTCATGTTGGCAGACGACACAAGAGTAGTAGGCCTGATTACCAACAATGATGAGAGAGCATACAGGGAGGAGGTGAGGGCACTGGCGGAGTGGTGCCAGGAAAAAAACATATCCTTCAACTTCAAAAAAATGAAGGAGCTGATCGTGTACCTCAGGAGACAGCTGAGGGCGCACGCCCCATCCACATCGACGGGACTGCAGCTGAGAAGGTGAAAAGCTTCAAGTTCCTCAGCGTAAACATAACTGACAATCTGAAATGGTCCACCCAAACAGAGATTCTGGTGAAGAAGGTGCAACAGCACCTTTTCAACTTCAGGAGGCTGAAGAAATTTGGCATGGCCCCTAAGACCCTCCAAACCTTTACAGATGCACCATTGAGAGTATCCTGTCAGGCTGTGTCACCGCCTGGTACGGCAACAGCACAGCCCGCATCCTCAGGGCTCTCCACAGGGTAGTGCGGTCTGCCCAAAACATTACACTGCCTGCCCTCCAGGTCACCTACAGCCCCCGATATTACAGGAGTACCAAAAAGATCATCAAGGACATCAACCACCCGAGCCACGGCCTGTTCACTCCGCAATCATCCCGAAGGCGAGGTCAGTACAGGTGCATCAAAGCTGGGACAGAGATACTGAAAAAACAGCTTCTATTTCAAGGCCATCAGACTGTTAAACAGCCATCACTAGCCGGCCTCCATCCAGTACCCTGCCCTGAACTTAGTCATTGTCACTAGCCGACTACCACCCAGTGACTCAAACCTGCACCTTAGAGGCTGCTGCCCTATGTACAGTTGAAGTCGGAAGATTACATACACTTAGGTTGTAGTCATTAAAATTTGTTTTTCAACCACGCCACAAATATATTGATAACAAACTATAGTTTTGGCTAGTCGGTTAGAACATCTACTTTGTGCATGACACAAGTAATTTTTCCAACAATTGTTTACAGACAGATTATTTCACATATAATTCACTGTATTGCAATTCCAGTGGGTCAGAAGTTTACATTCACTAAGTTAACTGTGCCTTTAAACAGCTTGGAAAATTCCAGAAAATTATGTCATGGCTTTAGAAGCTTCTGATAGGCTAATTGAAATAATTTGAGTCAATTGGAGGAGTACCTGTGGATGTATTTCAAGGCCTACCTTCAAACTCAGTGCCTCTTTGCTTGATATCATGGGAAAATCAAAAGAAATCAGCCAAGACCTCAACAAGTCTAGTTCATCCTCGGGAGCAATTTCCAAACGCCTGAAGGTACCACGTTCATCTGTGCAAACAATAGTACGCAAGTATAAACACCACGGGACCACGCAGCCGTCATACCGCTCAGGAAGGAGACGCATTCTGTCTCCTAGAGATGAACGTACTTTGGTGCAAAAAGTGCAAATCAATCCCAGTACAACAGCAAAGGACCTTGTGAAGATGCTGGAGGAAACAGGTACAAAAGTATCTATATCCACATTAAAACGAGTACTATATCAATATAACCTGAAAGGCCACTCAGCAAGGAAGAAGCCACTGCTCCAAAACCGCCATAAAAAATCCAGACTACGGTTTGCAACTGCACATGGGGACAAAGATCGGAATTTTTGGAGAAATGTCCTCTGGTCTGATGAAACAAAAATAGAACTGTTCGGCCATAATGACCAACATTATGTTTGAAGGAAAAAGGGGAGGCTTGCAAGCCAAAGAACACCAGCCCAACCTTGAAGCACGGGGGTGGCAGCATCATGTTGTGGGGGTGCTTTGCTGCAGGAGGGACTAGTGCACTTCACAAAATAAATGGCATCATGAGGGAGGTAAAAGTATGTGGGTATATTGAAGCAACATCTCAAGACATCAGTCAGGAAATTAAAGCTTGGTCACAAATGGGTCTTCCAAATGGACAATGACCCCAAGCATACTTCCAAAGTTGTGGCAAACGGCTTAAGTACAACAAAGTCAAGGTATTTCAGTGGCCATCACAAAGCCCTGACCTCAATCCTATAGAACATTTGTGGGCAGAACTGAAGAAGTGTGTGCGAGCAAGGAGGCCTACAAACCTGATTCAGTTACACCAGCTCTGTCAGGAGGAATGGGCCAAAATTCACCCAACTTATTGTGGGAAGCTTGTGGAAGGCTACCCGAAACGTTGACCCAAGATAAACAATGTAAAGGCAATGCTACCAAATAATAATTGAGTGTATGTAAACTTCTGACCAACTGGGAATGTGATGATAGAAATAAAATCTGAAGTAAATAATTCTCTCTACTATTATTCTGTAATTTCACATTAATAAAGTGGTGATCCTAACTGACCTAAGACATTTCATTTTTACTAGGATTAAATGTCAGGAATTGTGAAAATTGTGAGTTTAAATGTATTTGGCTAAGGTGTATGTAAACTTCCGACTTCAACTGTACATAGACATGGAATCACTGGTCAGTTTAATAATGTTTACATACTGTTTTACTAATTTCGTACTGTATTCTAGTCAATGCTACTCCGACATTGCTCGTCCTAATATTAATATATCTCTCAATTCCATTCTTTTCCTTTGAGATTCGTGTGTATTGTTAGGTACTACTGCACTATTGGAACCAGGAACACAAGCATTTTGTTACACCCACAATAACATCTGTTAAATATGTGTATGAAACCAATAAAAAAAAAAAATATTTGAATTATTAATTGAGAAAGATTCCTTTCTTTTTCTTTCTTTCTTTTTTCCCTATTCCACTCATCACTTCTCTCACTCCTTCATCAATCTCTTTCTCTCTAATCTCTTTCTCTATCTCCATTGTCTATATTCCCCTCATTATTTCCTCCCACTCCTTCTGTCTCTCATCTCTCTCATCTTTCTTTTTGCTCTATTTCTCACTCTTTCCCCCACTCTCTCTCCCCCACACACACACCCTCTCTCTCTCTTTCTCGCTCTCTCTCTCTCTCTCGTAAAAGCGAGTCTCCTTGTGGTGCTCTCTCATACATGCTTTCAGTCTCTGCAGTGGTCCTGATCTGAAGACTTATCTGCTTAAGAAGTCTTCCTGGTGGAAGGCAATCCCATACAGCTTATGGGCAGATAGAGCAGGATTCCTGTTGGCCAAGAGTTAATTGCCTAGATAAGGACATTCTCCTCGACATATCGATTTGGCTCAGTCTGTACAACTACGGTTCAAATTCACAATGGAGGCCAAAAAGCTCACCCCATAGTGTGTGCTGAAAAAGTGTTTTGCTATTGCTGTTACTTTTTAAAAAACAGAATGATTTCTTTCTGACTGTATACAATGTAGGACAGAGCACATTCTCAAGTTAAAGGCAACAAATTGTGACAGTACTTGACTTGCATTAATGTCAATGAAAGACTTTTGCTCAAAACTATAGTTGCATGCATGGGTGATTAAAAGAGTATGGGTGATTAAAAGAGTAAACATGACGTTATGGTGGGATAGTTATTTAATTTCTCTACTGTAACTAACTCCAATGTCGTTTTAGAGAATTTGGCAGTACGTCCAACCGGCCTCACAACAGCAGACCACTTGTAACCACACCAGCCCAGGACCTCCACATCCGTCTTCTTCACCTGCAGGATTGTCTGAAACCAGCCACCTGGACAGCTGATGCAACTGTGTCTTTGCACAACCGAAGAATTTCTGAAAAAACTGTCCGAAAACCATCTCAGGGAAGCTCATCTGCGTGCTCGTCATCCTCACCAGTGTCTTGACCTGACTGAAGTTCGCAGTCCTAACCGACTTCAGTGGGCAAATGCTCACTTTCAATGGACACTGGCACACTAGAGAAGTGTGCTCTTCATGGATGAATCTCGCTTTCACCTGCAGATGGCAAATGGCAGATGGTATGGTGTTGTGTGGGCAAGCCATTTGTTGATGTCACCGTTGTGAACAGAGTGCCCAATGGTGGCGGTGGGGTTACGGTATGGGCAGGCATAAGCTACGGACATCGAACACAATTGCATTTTATCGATGGCAATTTGAATGAACATGAAATCCGTCACAAGACCATGAGGCCCTTTGTCATGCTATTCATCCGCCGCCATCACCTCATATTTCAGCATGATAATGCACGGCACCATGTCTCAAGTATCTGTACACAATTCCCGGAAGCTGAAAATGTCCCAGTTCTTCCAGGCCTGCATACTCATCAGACATGTCACGCATTGAGCATGTTTGGGATGCTCTGGATCGACATGTACGACAGCGTGTTCCAGTTCCCGCCAATGTCCAGCAACTTTGCACAGCCTTTGAAGAGGAGTGGAACAACATTCCACAGGCCACAATCCACAGCCTGATCAACTTTATGTGAAGGAGATGTGTGACGCTACATGAGGCAAATAGTGGTCACACCAAATACGGACTTGTTTTCAGATCCACACCCCTACTTTTTTTTAAGGTATCTGTGACCAACAGATGTGAAATCCATAAATTAGGGCCTAATCAATTTATTTCAGTTGACTGATTTCCTTTTATGAACTGTAATTCTGTAAAATCTTTGAAATTGTTGCATTTATTTCTTTGTTCAGTGTACATTCTGCCATTGAGGACTTGTTTTGTTTCACTTTCTGGTTCAAGTCTTGTAATTAGTTATAATCAACAGAATCTGCCCATTAAGTAATTTACCTCCTTTCTGTTCTCCTGTTGTCAAGGCAGCTCAGTACTGCTGGGCCTATTCCCCCCATCTCTCTCTCCACCTATTAAATTTACATTTGGTCATTTAGGAGACACTCTTATCCAGAGCAACTAGGGTTAAGTGCCTTGCTCAAGGCACATCGAACGATTTTTCACCTAGCCAAGTCAGGGATTCAAACCAGCAACCTTTCGGTTTGGTTACTTAACCGCTAGGCTACCCGCCACCCACTATCTCTGTTCCATCTCCCAACCCGACCAAACCTCACCCTCAGCTCCAAAGTATTTCCATTTTATCTTCATCTCCAAAACACACATTTGAGCCACTGTGTGAATGTGTTAATGATTCACATTGAGTTAATTAAGAGGAATTCATTGTATTTCTAATCTTCTGTTTAGCATCTCCTTCCCTCTGCGTGCCTCTGGAAGAGAAGTGCAATATTATTTAGCTTTCTACGTGTCATCTCCCAGCGCCAATACGATTGAATAAACTAATTGGAAAACAATGAACACGCTTGACTTAGTACATCAATGAATTACAGCACGGTGAGAGCTATCCCCTTATTAGTGTTTATTACCTCAGCTAGTGGTATCTAATAATCATACATTTTGTTGTCCATTTAGTGGCGGGGGTTGGTATGGATCATTCATTTCCCAGGTAAAACACTTATTGTTATTGTTGATTCCGAATCCAGCCAAGAGCTTAATAGAGATAGGCCACGTAAAGTAAGAAGTGCAAAATACTCTCAGACCCATGGTGTAAACCGCTTTGAAGATTACTAAGCTACGTAGAACAGGCCATATTTTATCGCAAATGGCGATTGAGTGTTTAGACGTTCCAGTGCCGAGCCAAATAATAAAATAGATGAGAACTCTCTTGGTAGATAGTGTGGTCTACAGTTTATCATGAGATAGTCAATAACTGCTGGCGCGTGATGTCTAATATTATAGAAGTCTCGAGGTATTGCTCGCCTGAAGTAGAATAACTCATGATAAGCTGTAGACCACACTATCTACCAATAGAGTTCTCATCTATATTATTCATAGCGGTCTATTTACCACCACAAACCGATGCTGGCACTAAGACCGCAGTCAACGAGCTGTATAATGGCCAGACGGATAACCAGGACGTCTATTCAAAGCATGCGCGGACCAACTGGCAAGTGTCTTCATTGACATTTTCAGCCTCTTCTTGACCGAGTCTCTAATACCTACATGTTTCAAACAGACCACCATAGTCCCTCTGCCCAAGAAAGCAAAGGTAACCTGTCTAAATGATTTTAGCCCGGCAGCACTCACATCGGTAGCCATGCAGTGCTTTGAAAGTCTGGTCATTGCTCACATCAACACCATCGTGCCGGAAACCCTAGACCCACTCCAATTCGCAAGCACGACTCCAACACCATCATTAAGTTTGCTGACGACACAACAATGGTAGGCCTGATCACCAACAACGATGAGACAGCCTATAGGGAGGAGGTCAGAGACCTGGAAGTGTGGTGCCAGGACAACAACCTCTCCCTCCCTCACTGTGAGCAAGACAAAGGAGCTGATAGTGGATTATAGGAAAAGTAGGGCCGAACATGTACCCATTAACATTGACGGGGGTGAAGTGGAGCAGGTTGAGAGTTTCAAGTTCCTTGTTGTAAATATCACCAACGAACTATCATCTGACCGTAAGGCGCTACAGAGGGTAGTGTGTATGGCCCAGTACATCACTGGGGCCAAGCTTCCTGACATCCAGGACCTATATACTAGGTGGTGTCAGAGGAAGGCCCAAAAAATTGTCCAAGACTCCAATCACCCAAGTCATAGACTGTTCTCACGGCAAGCTGTACCGGACCGCCAAGTCTAGGACCAAAAGGCTCCTTACCATTTTCTACCCCCAAGCCATAAGACTGCTGAACAATTAATCAAATGGCCATCCGGACTATTTACATTGACCCCCCCCCACTTTGTTTTTACACTGCTGCTATTCGCAGTTTCTTAGCTACGCATAGTCACTTACAAATTAGCTCGACTAACCTGCACCACCGCACAATGACTCGGTACTGGTACCCCCTGTATATCGTTATTGTTATGTAATTGTCTCGTGTTACTTTTTGATATAAAGAAACGTCCTCTCACTGTCAACTGCGTTTATTTTCAGCAAACTTAACATCTGTAAATATTTGTATGAACATAACAAGATTCAACAATTACTGAGATATAAACTGATCAAGTTCCACAGACATGTGACTAACAGAAATTGAATAATGTGTCCCTGATCAAAGGGGGGTCAAAATCAAAAGTAACAGTCAGTATCTGGTGTGGCCACCAGCTGCATTAAGTACCTCAGTGCTTCTCCTCCTCATGGACTGCACCAGATTTGACAGCTCTTGTTGTGACATGTTACCCCACTCTCCACCAATGCACCTGCAAGTTCCCAGACATTTCTGGGGGGAATTGTCCTAGCCCTCACCCTCCAATCCAACAGGTCCCAGACGTGCTCAATGGGATTGAGATCTGGGCTCTTCGCTGACCATGGCAGAACACTGACATTCCTGTCTTGCAGGAAATCATGCACAGAATGAGCAGTATGGCTGGTGGCATTGTCATGCTGGAGGGTCATGTCAGGATGAGCCTGCAGGAAGGGTACCTCATGAGGGAGTAGGATGTCTTCCCTGTAACGCACAGTGTTGAGATTGCCTGCAATGACAACAAGCTCAGTCCGATGATGCTGTGGCACACCGCCCCAGACCATGACGGACACTCCACCTCCAAATCGATCCCGCTCCAGAGTACAGGCCTCGGTGTAACGCTCGTTCCTTCGATGATAAACACGAATCCGACCATCACCCCTGGTGAGACAAAACTGCGACTCGTCAGAGAAGAGCACTTTTTGCCAGTCCTGTCTGGTCCAGCAACGGTGGGTCTGTGCCCATAGGCGACGTTGTTGCCGGTGATGTCTGGTGAGGTCTTGCCTTACAACAGGCCTACAAGCCCTCAGTCCAGCCTCTCTCAGCCTATTGCGGACAGTCTGAGCACTGATGGAGGGATTGTGCATTCCTGGTGTAACTCAGGCAGGTGTTGTTGCCATCCTGTACCTGTCCCTATGTACCGATCCTGTGTAGGTGTTGTTACACCTGGTCTGCCACTGCGAGGACGATCAGCTGTCCATCCTGTCTAGCTGTAGCGCTGTCATAGGCGTCTCACAGTACGGACATTGCAATGTATTTCTCTGGCCACATCTGCAGCCCTCATGCCTCCTTGAAGCATACCTAAGGCACGTTCACACAGATGATCAGGGACCCTGGGCATCTTTCTTTTGGTGTTTTTCAGAGTCTGTAGAAAGGCCTCTTCAGTGTCCTTAGTTTTCATAACTGTGACCTTAATTGCCTACCATCTGTAAGCTGTTAGTGTCTTAACGACCGTTCCACAGGTGCATGTTAATTAATTGTTTATGGTTCATTGAACAAGCATGGGAAACAGTGTTTAAACCCTTTACAATTAATATATGTGAAGTTATTTGGATTTTTACTAACTATCTTTGGAAGACAGGGTCCTGAAAATGGGACATTTCTTTTTTTGCTGAGTTTTTATATATAGATTTTTTAACTTTTGTTTATTTTGTAAATATTTTCTTAACTCTATTTATTGAACTGCATTGTTGGTTAAGGGCTTGTAAGTAAGCATATGATGGTAAGGTTGTATTCGGCGTGTGTGACAAATATGATTTGATTTGATTTGAATTTCAACCAAGCAAACACTTCAACAATAGCGACTTGGCTTGGCTGACACAAGAGAGCGTAGATGCCAAGTTGATGCCGCGGTAGATGACAAGTTGAACACAACCTCATAAGAAACTATGAAATTGTATAAGAAACAATGGTATGGTAAAGCCTGTCGCCCTTGTTTCTCTACCCGTGAAATTGCATTCTTGGTGCTGACTCTTCTCTGGCCTGGGGCGTAGCAGAAGCACTGTGGGAGTCCCAAATGGCACCCTATTCCCTATGGGCCCTGGTCAAAAGTGGTGCCCTGGTGCAGAATTAGAAGCCCTGTAAAGTCCTTTGCTTCTTAACCTGATTGTCAGCCCTATGCACACTGTCAGACACAGAGATCTTCATTAAAGAAACCAGTGGGACTACTGATAAACAACAGACAGGTGCAGTATGTTCTCTGCAAACAGAAGATGTGCGTGAAATGCAGACATATCCATGTGAAAGAGACAGCCGCCCAAGCACTTAAAAAAAAGTGCTATCTAGAACCTAAAAGGTTATTCGACTGCCCCCATCGGAGAATGCTTTGGAGAACCATTTTTGGTTCCAAGTAGAATCCTTTTGGTTCCAGGTAGAACCCTTTTCACATAAGGTTCTACATAGAACCCAACAGGGTTCTAGCTGGAACCAAACAGGATGCTACCTGGAACCAAAAAGGGTTCCATGTCAAGACATGATTTTAAAAAATTGTTTAGACATGATTTAGAAAGAAACACACCCCTGTCTATAGAATGTCCCACAGTTGATGTCAGAGCAGAAACTATTCCATAAAGTCCAAGGAAATGTATGTAGATCTCCGAGATAGAATTGTCAATTGCAGGTAATTAAAAAAAATTAAAAAGGACTGTAGGACTGAGTCGGCTTTCATAATGATCATGATTCAATTTGTATATACAGGGCATTCGGAAAGTATTTGGACCGCTTGACTTTTCCACATTAACTTGTTTTTTCCCCTCATCAATCTACACACAATGCCCCATAATGACAAAGCAAAAACAGGTTTTTAGAAATGTTTGCTAATATACGTATAAAGAAAACAGAAATATTACATTTGCATAAATATTAAGACACTTTACTCAGTACTATGTTGAAGCACATTTGGCAGCGATTAGAGCATCGCATACCTTTATTTGGGGAGTTTATCCCATTATTCTCTGCAGATACACTCAAGCTCTGTCAGGTTGGATGGGGAGCGTTGTTGCATAGCTATTTTCAGAGATATTCGATCGGGTACAAGTTCGGGCTGTGGCTGGGCAACTCAAGGACATTCAGAGACTTGTTTCGAAGCCACTCCTGTGTTGTCTTGGATGTGTGCTTAATATAATTGTCCAGTTGGAATGTAAACCTTCGCCCCAGTCTGAGGTCCTGAGCGCTCTGGAGCAGGTTTTCATCAAGGATCTCTCTGTACTTTGCTCCGTTCATCTCTCCCTCGTTCCTGACTAATCTCCCAGTCCCTGCCACTGAAAAACATCCCCAGAGCATGCTGCCACCACCATGCTTAACCGTAGGGTTGGTGGCAGGTGTCCTCCAGATGAGACGCATGGTATTCAGGCCAAAGAGTTTCATCTTGTTTCTCATGATCTGAGAGTCTTTAAGTGCCTTTTGGCAAAATCCAAGCGGACTGTCATGAGTCTTTTATAGAGGAGTGGCTTCTGTCTGGCCACTCTACCATAAAGCATTGATTGGTGGAGTGCTGCAGATACGGTTGTCCTTCTGGAAGGTTCTCCCATCTCCACCGAGGTACTCTAGAGCTCTGTCAGAGTGACCATCAGGTTCTTGGTCACATCCCTGACCAAGGCCCCTCTCCCCCGATTGCCCAGTTTGGCTGGACGGCCAGCTCTAGGAAGAGTCTGGTGGTTCCAAACTTCATCCATTTAAGAATAATGGAGGCTCCTGTGTTCTTCTGGACCTTCAATGCTGCAGACATGTTTTGGTACCCTTCCCCAGATCTGTGCCTCGACTAAATCCTGTCTCGGAGCTCTACGGACAATTCCTTCGACCTCATGGCTTGGTTTTTGCTCTGACATGCACTGTCAACTGTGGGACCTTATATAGACAGGTATATAGACAGCCTTTCCAAATCATGTCATTTGAATTCACCACAAGTTATAGAAACATCTCAAGGATGATCAATGGCAACAGGATGCACCTGAGCTCAATTTCGAGTCTCATAGCAAAGGGTGAAGGGTGAATACTTGTAAATAATGTATTTCTGTTTTCTAGGTTTAATAAATGTGCAWACATTTCTATAAACCTGTTTTCAATTTGTCATTATGGGGTATTCTGTGTAGATTGCTGAGGATTTGTTTTAATTTAATCAATTTTAGAATAAGGCTGTAACGTAACAAAATGTGGAAAAGTCAAAGGGGTCTGAATACTTTCCGAAGGCCCGGTGTAACGACTGTCTTCGGGTGAAAGAGAGGAGGACCAAGATGCAGCGTGAATATCATCCATATTTAATGGGAAAATACTTAAACACAGAACAAAACAACAAACCGACAAAAAAGGAACGAAGACGATACAGTCCCGTAACGTGAACACTAAACACTGGAACAGGAACGTTCACCCACAAACAAACAGTGAAAACAGGCTACCTTAATATGGTTCCCAATCAGAGACAATGACAAACACCTGCCTCTGATTGAGAACCATATTAGGCCAAACAACAAACCCAACATAGAAACACAAAACATAGAATGCCCACCCAGCTCACGTCCTGACCAACTAAACAAAGACTAAACAAAGGAAATAAGGTCAGGAACGTGACACCCGGTATATGCATAAAGTATTCATACCCCTTGACTTATTCCACACTTTGTTGTGTTACAGCCTGAATTAAAAATGGATTACATTAATATTTTTCTCATCCATCTACAAACAATACCCCATAACGAAGAAGGGAAATTATGTTTTTAGAAAAGTTTGCAAATTTCTTGAAAATGAATGACAGAAATATCTAATTTACATAAGTGTTATCACCCATGATATCACCCATCACCCAACCTTATGGAAGCACCTTTGGCAGTGATTACAGTTGTGTCTTTCTGGGTAAAAGAGCTTTCCTCTCTGGCAACTGAGTTGGGAAGGATCCTTGTATCTTTGTAGTGACTGTGTGTATTGATACACCATCCAAAGTGTACACCATCCATGCTCAAAGGATATTCAATGTCTGCTTTTTATTACATTTTTTACCCATCTACCAATAGGTGCCCTTCTTTGTGAGGCATTGGAAAACCTCCCTGGTCCTTGTGGCCAAATCTGTATTTGAAATGAACTGCTCAACTGAGGGACCTTACAGATATTTGTACATGTGGGGTAGAGAGATGAGGTAGTCATTGAAAAATCATTATTAGTCAGAACATCTGCTGTCTCAGCCACTGCTTGTCACCAAGGGTGTACACCAAGGCTCGATCCTAGGCCCCACTCTCTTCTCAATTTACATCAACAACATAGCTCAGGCAGTAGGAAGCTCTCTCATCCATTTATATGCAGACGATTGATACAGTCTTATACTCAGCTGGCCTCTCGCCGGATTTTGTGTTAAACACTCTACAACAAAGCTTTCTTTGTGTCCAACAAGCTTTCTCTGCCCTTAACCTTGTTCTGAACATATCATACAGGTACTTGGGAGTATGGCTAGACAGTACACTGTCCTTCTCTCAGCACATATCAAAGCTGTAGGCTAAAGTTAAATCTAGACTTGGTTTCCTCTATCGTAATCGCTCCTCTTTCACTCCAACTGCCAAACTAACCATGATTCAGATGACCATCCTACCCATGCTAGACCATCCTACCCATGCTAGATTATGGAGACATAATTTAAAGATTGGCAGGTAAGGGTGCTCTCGAGCTGCTAGATGTTCTTTACCATTCGGTCATCAGATTTGCTACCAATGCTCCTTATAGGACACATCACTGTACTCTATACTCTTCTGTAAACTGGTCATCTCTGTATACTCCTCGCAAGACCCACTGGTTGATGCTCATTCATAAAACCCTCTTAGGCCACACTCCCCCTATCTGAGATATCTACTGCAGCCCTCATCCTCCACATACAACACCTGTTCTGCCAGTCACATTCTGTTAAAGGTCCTCAAAGCACACACATCCCTGGGTCGCTCGTCTTTTCAGTTCGCTGCAGCTAGCGACTGGAACGAGCTACAACAAACACTCAAACTGGACAGTTTTATCTCAGTCTCTTCATTCAAAGACTCGATCATGGACATTCTGACAATTGTGGCTGCTTTGCGTGATGTATTGTTGTCTCTACATTCTTGCCCTTTGTGCTGTTGTCTGTGGCCAATAATGGTTGTACCCTGTTTGTGTTACTACCATGTGCTACTGCCATGTTGTGTTGCTACCATGTTGTTGTCATGTTGTGTTGCTACCATGCTGTGTTGTCATGTGTCGCTGCCATGCTATGCTGTTGTCTTAGGTCTCTCTTTATGTCGTGTTGTCTCTCTTGTCATGATTTGTGTTTTGTCCTATATTTAGCTCCTTCCTGTACCACCTGTTCAACCATGACTGCGTGGCCACATAAGTAGTAGGCCTGATTACCAACAATGACGAGACAGTCTACAGGGGGGGGAGGGGGGTGAGGAAAAAAACCTTTCCCTCAAATTCAACAAAATGAAGGAGATGATCCTGGCAAGACCCTATCCATATCGACGGGACCACCGTGGAGAAGGTGGAACCTTCAAGTTTCCTCGGATTACACAAAATTGACAATTTGAAATGGTCCACCAACAGCGCCTCTTCAACCACAGGAGAGTGAAGAAATTCGACTTGGCCCCTAAGTCCCTCACAAACTTTTACAGATGCACAATTGAGAGGATGTCAGGATGTACCACCGCCTGGTACAGCAACTGCACCGCTCACAACCACAGGGCTTTCTAGAGCGTGGTGTGGTCAGCCAAATGCATCACCGGGGACACTGCCTGCCCTCCAGGACACCTACATCACCCGATGTCACAGGAAGGCCAAAAAGATGATCAAGGAAATCAACCACCCAAGCCACTGCGTGTTCAACCCACTATCCTCCATAATGCGATGTCATATCATGTCAAATAGCCATCACTAGCCGGCTACCACCCAGTTACTCAACCCTGCATCTTAGAGGCTGCTGCCCTACAAACATTGAAGTCAGAAGTTTACATACACCTTAGCCAAATATTTTTAAACTCAGTTTTTCACAATTCCTGATATTTAATCCTAGTAAAAATTCCTTGTCTTAGGTCAATTAGGTTCAACAATGTATTTTTAGAATGTGAAATGTCAGAATAATAGTTGAGAGAATAATTTACCTCAGCTTTCATCACATTCTCAGTGGGTCAGAGGTTTACATACACTCAATTAGTATTTGGTAGATTTGCCACTCCAATACCTTGACTTTGTTGTCCTTAAGCCGTTTTGCCACAACTTTGGAAGTATGCTTGGGGTCATTGTCCATTTGGAAGACCCATTTGTGACCAAGCTTTAATTTCCTGACTGATGTCTTGAGATGTTGCTTCAATATATCCACATAATTTTCCTACCTCATGATGCCATCTATTTTGTGAAGTGCACCAGTCCCTCTTGCAGCAAAGCACACCCACAACATGATGCTGCCACCCCGTGCTTCAAGGTTGGGATGGTGTTCTTCGGCTTGCAAGCCTCCCCCTTTTTCCTAAAAACATAACGATGGTCATCATGGCCAAACAGTACTATTTTTGTTTCATCAGACCAGAGGATATTTCCCCAAAAAGTATGATCTTTGTCCCCATGTGCAGTTGCAAACCGTAGTTTGGCTTTTTTATGTCCGTTTTGGAGCAGTGGCTTCTTCCTTGCTGAGCGGCCTTTCAAGTTATGTCGATATAGGACTTGTTTAACTGTGGATATAGATACTTTTGTACCCGTTTCCTCCAGCATCTTCACAAGGTCCTTTGCTGTTGTTCTGGGATTGATTTGCACTTTTCGCACCAAAGTACGTTTATCTCTAGGAGACAGAACGCGTCTCCTTCCTGCGCGGTATGACGGCTGCGTGGTCCCATGATGTTTATACTTGCGTACTATTGTTTGTACAGATGAACGTTGTACCTTCAGGCGTTTGGAAATTGCTCCCAAAGGATGAACCAGATTGGTGGACGTCTTCAATTTTTTTCTGGGGCTGATTTCTCTTGATTTTCCCATGATGTCAAGCGAAGAGGCACTGAGTTTGAAGGTAGGCCTTGAAATACATCCACAGGTACACCTCCAATTGACTCAGATGATGTCAATTGGCCAATCAGAAGCTTCTAAAGCCATGACATCATTTTCTGGAATTTTCCAAGCTGTTTAAAGGCACAGTCAACTTAGTGTATGTAAACTTCTGACCCACTGGAATTGTGATACAGTGAATTATAAGTGAAACAATCTGTCTGTAAACAATTGTTGGAAAAATTACTTGTGTCATGCACAAAGTAGATGTCCTAACCGACTTGCCAAAACTATAATTTGTTAACAAGAAATTTGTGTAGTGGTTGAAAAACGAGTTTTAATGAGTCCAACCCAAGTGTATGTAAACTTTCGACTTCAACTGTACATAAATGATACACTAACCTATTAGCCACATTTGGCTGACTTGTGATCATTGCCCTTGCTAGTTTGATTGTATTGACATTCCCAGCATTAGTTACATTGGTCTGTTTTTGCCCAGGATATTGAGTCATTGAAACTGAAACAGTGCATCCCTAATGGAGGCAGTAAACAATGTACAAGGCCATCTGTGATTTATAACCTGATAGCAATATCTTTTGGAGTACCAAGAAATGTATTTGGTGAATTATATTAGTCATGCATTGAACTGCATCCATCTATTCTGCCACGTCATGCAAAGTTGAGTCAAATCGAACTTATTTTTAAAACCTCTTATGACGTGTTTTTGTATCATAACCTGGGAATTTGATATGTTTGACTGAGATCATTTTCTGTTTGTTTCATATCTGCAAAGTTGTTAAAGCGCTGTCAGTTCGACTGTAAACTTTAGATCACCGGTTACTTTGTGTGCTAAACATGAAAAGTTTTGCAATGGGATTTAACAGTTGTACATTTCGATTGGAAAATGCTCAATGGTTGTGTTTTTTTAAAATTCTTATGATTGGGACCTACTGGCTTATTATGTCGGAGTTTATGGACTACTTATCCTTTAACATCATGCTGTATGTGACTGCTGTCTTTCCATCGGCCCTATGCAGTGGTGTAGTGGTGCCTCGAAAAGTGGGTATACTGAAATAAAAAGTTCCCCCCAAAAAAGTCCTGTTTTTTTAATGAGTTTTCCTTTAGATTTTTCAGATTTTCACTCTCAAAATTATTTATGTCATATACCTCCAGTACACTACTTTGATACGCATCAGTAGCGGTTAAGAAGTGAGTATACGCAATGCCTGCTGAAAAAAAGTGGGTGTAAGGCTTTTACCTACAAATACCCTCCACTACACCACTGTGTTTTCCAAAAAGTGTACTTTCCTACATAAGTGCGCTAGTATTACGGTTGCTGTCCTTTCAGAATCACGAACCTGTCACACACTGAAGGCCTATAGTTTCGCCGCTGCACAAACATGTCTATAATAGATATAAAGGCTGTTCATTTTAAGATACTGTATTACTGTTTCAAGATAGAAGTGTATATATTTGGCCTGGCGAAGCGGTTTTATGCTCTATATGAATGGAAGCTGATATTCATACGTTTTTTACTCCGCTGGTCACGGAGTAAATATTCCAGCCTCCTGGGGGGGACCATGTTAGTGATGTGGATGCCAAGGAACTTGAAGCTCTCGATCCGCTCCACTACAGCCCTGTCAATGTGTATGGGGGCATGCTCTCGCCCTGTTTCCTGTTGTCCACGACCAGCTCCTTGGTCTTACTGATGTTGAGGGAGAGTTGTTGTCCTGACACTACATTACCAGGTCTTTGACCTCCTCCCTGTAGGTTGTCTCATCGCTGTATGGTGATCAGGCCTACCACCGTCATGTCATCAGCAAACGTTGAATGGTGTTGGCGTCGTAGGTGGCCTTGCAGTCGTGGGTGAACAGGGAGTACAGAAGGGGCCAAAACACACCCCCATGTTGTGGGTCAGCGTAGCGGAGGTGTTGTTGTCATCCAACAAATGTAAATGCCTGGAGTTTGCTACACGGCATTGGCACTTGGGTTGGAACTGGTTCTTTGGTCAGATGACAAGAAAATAGAGCTCTTTGACCACACACGCTAATGGTGGGTTTGGCGTCAAAATGAGAATGCATGAGCAGAAAAGAACCCCAATGTACACCTAATGTAAAATATGGTGGAGGATCTGTGATATTATGGGGCTATTTTGCTTCCACTGGTCCTGGGGCCCTTGTTAAGGTCAATGGGGCATCATGGTTGCCTCTACCAGGAGGCTGAAACTTGGCTTCAAATTGATCTTCCAGCATGACAATAACCGCAAACAGACTTCAAAATGCACAAAGAAATGGTTAATTGGTCACAAAATCAACATTTTGCAATGGCCATCAGTCTCCAGACTTGTGGTTTGAACTGAAGAGGGCAGTCCATAAGTGCAGATGAAGGATATCAAGGATTCTGTATGGAGGGATAGTCTACGATCCCTCTCAATGTGTTCTCCAAATCAACAAATATTTTAGAAAAAGTCTCAGTGCCGTTATCCTCTCAAGGTGAGGTATTGAAGGTACTGAAAACTAGGAGTGTCAATCATTTTGACCCCTGCCTTTAGTTAAACGAAATCTCTTTCTCTGAGCAATTGTATTAGTATAAAAAATATCTAATTAACTACATTTTTGGAGTATACAATATAGCTCAATATTTGAATTATTTATTTTAAACAGTCATTTTTGCTCATCTTTATCAAGGGTGTCAATAATTTTCGACCCCATTGTAAATATCTGTCTATTTATGGAAACATTACACTTATGAACTCTTTAGTCATATCAGTTTACTTACATAATGTCCTTACTTATGGCGCTGCCTACTTACGTTTTGAATTATATAAGCAAAACCTATTTTGTTATATTAGGAAAGCTAAGCCAGACAAAATTAAACATGACTATTTATATAATGAACATTAGTTTTGGGGGATGACATTATCAAATATTAAAGCATAAAACCTCTCACTTAAAGCTTCACTCATACCAACGTTATACTTAAACCCGGAAGTGTTCTCATGTAGATTACTAAGAAAGAATTCATTTTTTCAAAAATAGCCTTTTTTGCCTTTATACAAATTACAACTTCTCATCTGCGGTAGAAGGTGGCAGAGCTACAGAGGTGTTTGTCAGACCATGATACATCCCAAAACCTTTCCCCCAGCTATGAGGAGGGGGAGTCTGAGAAAGCAGCAGAGCTCGACAAGCGAGCCATTGAGATCAAAGAGGCGGAGGCGTCTCTGGTATGTGGGAAGGCCCCTCTCGACACTCTTCCAGTGGGGACACGTTTATCCTGTGAGGGCCTGACCCTCTCCTACACCCCCTAGGTGACCCCTGACTCTAACGCCCCTCCAAAGAACACAGGTAGTGGATCTAATTTTGTCTTTCCTTGATCAAGTGTGTCAATTTCCTCATCTCCTTCTAGAAATGGTCTACTCCTCAAATGCATTTTGAGAAAGGGGGAAAGGCGAGAGGACATGAGGAATCAAGGAATAACAATTGAGGGTCACCCATTGCACTCTAAAGAGTTCATTATGCTGCTTTTAGATGGAACAGTATAGGGATGTCGCTTGTCAAGTGTACAGTAGATAACTTTCAGCAGGACAATTGAATAATGTCCGTTCAATGGCTGTATTGTTGAGGGATTTTATTTTTAAAGATACATATTATTAATTTAATCATGTACTTTAATTATTATTTTTATGAAACAATGTGAAATGATGTTAGACTTCAGTGCAGCTTTTGACATTATAGATCATAGTTTACTGCTGGAAAAACGTATGTGTTATGGCTTTACACCCTCCAGTTAGAATCAGGAACACTAGATTGTAAACTGTCATGGTCAAAGCATATTGATGCTGTAGTAGCTAAGATGGGGAGAAGTCTGTCTATAATAAAGCGATGCTCTGCCTTCTTAACAACACTATCAACAAGGCAGGTCCTACAGGCCCTAGTTTTGTCGCACATTGACTACTGTTCAGTCTTGTGGTCAGGTGCTACAAAAAAGGACGTAGGAAAATTGTAATTGGCTCAGAACAGGGCAGCACGGCTGGCCCTTGGATGTACACAGAGAGCTAATATTAATAATATGCATGTCAATCTCTCCTGGCTGAAAGTGGAGGAGAGATGGACTTCATCACTACTTTTATTTTTGAGAGGTATTGACATGTTGAATGCACCGAGCTGTCTGTCTAAACTACTGGCACAGAGCTCGGACACCCATGCATACCCCACAAGACATGCCACAAGAGGTCTCTTCACAGTCCCCAAGTCCAGAACAGACTATGGGAGGCACACAGTACTACACAGAGCCATGACTACATGGAACTCTATTCCACATCAAGTAACTCATGCAAGCAGTAAAATTAGATAAAAAAAAACACCTTATGGAACAGCGGGGACTGTGAAGCAACACTGGCACAGACACATGCATTGGCACAGACACATGCATACACACACACACACACACACACACACACACACACACACACACACACACACACACACACACACACACACACACACACACACACACACACACACACACACACACACACACACACACACACACACACACACACACACACACACACGATATCATACACATGGATTTAGTCATGTCCAGTAGATATGTGGTAGTGGTGGAGTAGGGGCCTGAGGGTACACAGTGTGTTGTGAAATCTGTGAATGTATTGTAATGTTTTAAAATTGTATAAACTGCCTTTATTTTGCTGGACCCCAGGAAGAGTAGCTGCAGCTAATGGGGATCCATGATAAATACAAACACAAATACAAACATCAGGTTATGAAGGATTTTATTCCATATTCACAAACATTTCCAAATTACCATGGCTCTCTTTTACTCTATATGGAAACATATAGCTGTCAAATTTCAATTTGAATTGGGTAATAAAAATGTGATAATGATAAATCAATATCACCAAAATCACCACCGACTGACTGCAAGTCGCTCTGGATAAAAGTGTCTGCTAAATTACCAAAATGTCAATGAAATTTGCATTTTCAAATTTAATTTCAACACCTACAGTGACTTCAGAGAGTAACCTCTTGACTTTTTCCACATTTTGTTGTGTTACAGCCTGCATTTAAAATGTATTAAATTGAGTTTTTGTGTCAGTGGCCTACACACAACACCCTTTAATGTCAAAGTGGAATTATGTTTTAATTAAAGAGGAAAAGCTGAAAGGTCTTGAGTCTACAAATATTCAAAGCCTTTGTTATAGCAAGCCTAAAAAAGTTCAGGAGTAAAAATGTGCGTAACAAGTCAAATAAAAACAGCAGCATGGACTCACTCTGTGTGCAATAATAGTGTTTAACGTGAATTCTTTATGACTACCTCATCTCTGTACCTCACACCTTTTTTGTAAGGTCCCTCAGTCGAGCAGCGACTTTCAAACAAAGATTCAAACACAAAGACCAGGGATGTTTTCCAATGCCTCGCAAAGGAGGGCACCTTTTGGTGGATGGGTCAAAATAAAGAAAAAGTAGACATTGAATATTCCTTTTACCATGGTGAAGTTATAAATTACACTTTGGATGGTGTATCAATACACCTAGTCACTACAAAGATACAGGAATCCTTCCTAACTCAGTTGCTGAAGAGGAAAGGAATCACTCAGGGACAGCACCAGCCACAGCAAAGTTTGATACTATCCTAAGTAAGATTTAATACATTTTAAAACCATGACCACAGAGACACTGTAAAAGAATACAGCAAACTGTTGTTTCTATGAGTGAGCTCATGTTTGTTTTTATTCAGCACAGTCAACACTGTTTTTCTTCAACACTATTACAAAACATAAAAGGCGCTTCTCCGTACTTGCAAACAATGTAAAACATTTTTATTGAGTTAATAAAGCCGCATACAAACATTATCTATTTTTTACTTTCTTAAGTAAGGCAGCTCCAAAATGTAGGTGTTTCAGCCTAGCTCAGTGCTTTATGTGGTGTTGGGGCAGCCAGCGGAAAATACAGAGCTTAGGGGTTGGTTATGTTCTCTTGCTGCGCCGTGATGATTTGCTCAGTGCTCTGTCACTAAAGGGGACACTACGTCACCACAAAATCTACAGGAAGAGCTAAAAAATTCAAGCCCCTTAGGTGCTGCCATAGAGTTACATTAGAAGTGCCCATCCTGGCCTCCCGGGTGGCGCAGTGGTCTAGGGCACTGCATCGCAGCACTAGCTGCGCCACCAGAGTCGTTCGCGCCCAAGCTCTGTCGCAGCCGGCCGCGACTGGGAGGTCCGTGGGGCGACGCACAATTGGCCTAGCGTCGTCCGGGTTAGGGAGGGTTTGGCCGGTAGGGATATCCTTGTCTCATCGCGCTCCAGCGACTCCTGTGGCGGGCCAGGCGCAGTGCGCGCTAACCGAGGGGGCCAACATTGGTTCGGCTGGCTTCCGGGTTGGAGGCGCGCTGTGTTAAGAAGCAGTGCGGCTTGGTTGGGTTGTGCTTCGGAGGACACATGGCTTTCGACCTTCGTCTCTCCCGAGCCCGTACGGGAGTTGTAGCGATGAGACAAGATAGTAATTACTAGCGATTGGATACCATGAAAATTAGGGTGAAAAGGGGGTAAAAGAAAAAAAAGAAAAAAAAGAAAAAAAAGAAGTGCCCATCCAAGAAGGCTCAAAGTCATTGGCCACAGATAAAATTACATCAAATCAAGTTATATCTATCATAGCTTTGATTGGACTGACCATGTCAATATAATACTTTCAAAATCTTTGCTAGCAAGCTAGGCAAGCCGTTATCATCATGAATCACATCTACAATCTACTGGCAAATCCTTTTCATATGAAGAGAAATTAAAGATATAACGTATCGGTGCTTATCGGCCATTGTACATAAACATTACACAACAAGTTGTAAATCGCAAATTCAGCAATGAGTGGGTTGGAAGGAATCAGTGGCTAACTGCAGAAGTTGTAAAGAAATCAGTGTGTGACCCGAGTCTGGGTTTAAGGGTCTCTTTTCCAAGTTTAAAATTATAAACATTCACATCCCATGGTCCAGAAAAGGTTGAATACATTGGCCATGCAGTCAATCTAGCATGACTTCTGCCTAATTATTTGGTCCCTTTCCCCCTCATAATTTAACATGCTGTTCTGACTTGGTAGTGCACATGTAGCCTATAGCCTGTTTTAGAGAAATGTAATCATCGCATATTGTAAGAGCTTTCATTGTCTGCTCATGTGCCCCCTTTGTTTATCCTACGGTTCTGACTTGGTGTACAGGGAGAATACTGTAAGAATGGCCCATGTTTTTGAATTCTGTCGCTGTACATTTCAAAAGTGCTGAACAAATACTTTTATTGACTATGTCCGTCCTCGCTAGCTCATTAATGTCTTAATTGATTGCCTCTGATCCACTTTTCGTCCCCTTATGCCATATTTTGTACATCTTGATTGTCAGTATAAACCACATTTGTTTAAGCAAGTCAGCCACATCCGCTATGTTTTTTAAAAAGGCAGTAAATGAGGCTGAATGAACAGTTTCGCTGCCAGAAAAGGATCGCCAGGTGTAGCAATGGTAAGGATTTACTCTTGTGTAGTGGCTTTGCTGGCATGCATTCCAATGTATATCTTTTTTTTGCCCCACCAACATTTACATACTAAAATCGCCACTGAATATATTACATTCTCTGGTCATAGGAACAACATGAATATATGCATGAGACAGATGCGACTCAAGTTTTTCCATCAGGTGGAAGACGGTGTTCCCTCTCTCTCTCTGGTTAATGTAACATTTTTTAAGTAATGTTTAAAAAAAAATCAAAGCGGTAGATCTCAGCTTACTTTTTGACTACGAAAGTGATCTTGACTCAGAAAAGGTTGGTGACCACTGTCTTAAAGACTTACCCCAAAATACTCTGTAATCTCTACCAGAGGTGATTCTAACATGTATTGACTGAGGGGTTTGAATACTTATATAAATGTGATTTTTCTGTATTTAATTTAAATATATTTTCAAAAAACATGTTTTCACTGTCATTATGGGGTATTGTGTGTAGATAGGTGAGAAAAAGCATACATTGGATCAATTTTGAATTTAGGCTGTAACACAATAAAATGTGGCCATAATACTTTCTGAAGGCACTGTATATACTTCCGTAACTATTGGATGCATGCTCATATAATACAATGAATCAGAGCTGTATTGATAGAGAATACTGAGCTCAGGTACTTTTGCTGTGTCAATTATACAATCAGTGTCAACTCTTCATGCATTGCAGGAATAGATATGAATGCAGATTGTGTTAATTCATTTAAACTATGACATATGCCTGTTTCAAGATGGAAACTCAATTTAATGCCATGGTGCATATCAAACATTTTAAATAATTGAGCAGTGGTTTAAATGTATTTACCTCACATACAGTATGCAAGTAAAATAAAGTGGTTCCAACCCATGCCGTCAGTTTTTCACCAGAACTGAGTGTTCTATCACCAATTGGTTTCACTGGGGTATATTCACTAGACACAAAACAGAAGAAAACAAATAGGGAGGTACTACCTGTAATTGTCCAATATGAAACTGTTGTTTTTGTGCAAACTGTTGAAAAATGTTTTGCTAATGTGTGCACTAATTAATACGATCCTGGTTGAGCGTTTATTGTTAGTTTGAATGTACATGAAGCCAAAGTCGACACAAGGTACCAAAACCCTGCCATTTTATGTGTCAAACAAATATTCCAAGTGCATGTGTTCTCATGTCATAGTGTAAGAATCAGTAAAGGAAAAAGGGAATACCATAAACTATAATCAAACAGATTCTGTATTCTGGCTAACAAATACTTTATTGAAACACGGTGTGTACAGAGAGTCAGTCGGTTTAGTTTCAGCAGAGAAAGTTTCAGTTACAGGTGTATCAGTTTAAACAGCTGAGAGTATGACATGGAGTAGCTCTCGTCCAGGGCATTAAAGGCAGGTTTGGCATGCAGAGAAATGTTTAGCCTCATTTACCATCATTCAAAATGTTTTAGAAGTAAGGGGAAAATGCATTAGCAATCCAGTTTAAATTAGCATTATATACATTAGTAGTAATTAGTCAGAGGCTATATCCATAACTGCAATAATTGATTAATTATTACATTCTGAGTGTTACAACAGTCTTTCCTCTCGGTCAACAGGTGACACATAAGCACTTTTAATTATACAGCTAACATTTGTATTTACTGGTTCTATTTTATCAAGCTTAAGTTAATTTAAGGGAATTACATACGATTTAAGGGCAGGTAGTAGGCTAAAGTTAGGGATGCTTTCAAGGCCCTCTCCGGCCCTCCTTTCAGCAAATCTGACCATGACGCCATCTTGCTCCTCCCGTCCTATAGGCAGAAACTCAAACAGGAAGTGCCCGTGCTTCGTACTATTCAACGCTGGTCTGTCCAATCGGAATCCACGTTTCAGGATTGTTTGGATCATGTGGACTGGGATATGTTCCGGGTAGCATGTGAAAATAATCTAGATGCATACACGGATACGGTGACTGAGTTCATAAGGAAGTGTAAAGGAGATGTAGTACCCACTGTGACTATTAAAACCTACCTTAACCGGAAACCTGAAAGCGTGAAACACTGCATTTAACAATGACAAGGCGACTGGTAATATTGAATAAAAACAGTGTAGTTATTCACTCCGCAAGGCAACCAAACAAGCTAAATGTCAGTATAGAGATAAAGTGGAGTCGCAATTCAATGGCTCAGACACAAGACGTATGTGGCAGGGACTACAGATGATCATGGACTACAAAAGGAAAACCAGCCATGTCGCCGAGACCGACGTCTTGCTTTCGGACAGGCTAAATACATTCTTTGTACGCTTTGAGTATAACACAGTGCAACCAACATGGCCCGCTACCAAGGACTGTGGGCTCTCCTTCTCCGTGGCCGTCGTGAGTAAAACGTTTCAATGTGTTTAACCTCGCAAGGCTGCCGTTCCAGACGGCATCCCTAGCCGCGTCCTCAGAGCATGCGCAGACCAGCTGGCTGGTGTGTTTACGGGCATATTCAATCTTTCCCTATCCCACTCTGCTGTCCCCAAATGATTCAAGATGGCCACCATTGTTCCTGTACCCAAGAAGGCAAAGGTAACTGAACTGAATGACTATCGCCCCGTAGCACTCACCTTTGTCATCATGAAGTGCTTTGAGAGACTTGTCAAAGGATCATATCACCTCTACCTTACCTTCCACCCTAGACCCACTTCAATTTGCGTACCGCCCCAATAGATCCACAGAAGATGCAATCACCATCACTCTGCACATTGCCCTATCCCATCAGGACATGAGGAATACCTATGTAAGAATGCTGTTTATTGGCTATAGCTCAGCATTCAACACCATAGTACCCTCCATGCTCATCATTAACTCAAGGACCTGGGTCTGAACCCTGCCCTGTGCAACTGGGTCCTGGACTTCCTGACGGGCCGCCCAGGTGGTGAAGGTAGGAAACATCGCCTCCATTCCACTAATCCTCAACACTGGGGCCCCACTAGGGTGTGTGCTCAGCGCCCTCCTGTACTCCCTGTTCACCAATGACTGCGTGGCCAAGCATGCCTCCAACTCAAACATCAAGTTTGCAGACGACACAACGGTAGTAGGCCTGATTACCAACGATGACAAGACAGCCTACAGGGAGGAGGTGAGGGCTCTGGGAGTGTGGTGCCTGGAAAACAACCTCTCACTCAACGTCAACAAAACAAAGAAGATGATTGTGGACTTCAGGAAACAGCAGAGGGTGCACCCCCCTATCTACATCGACGAGACCACCGTAGAGAAGGTGGAAGACTTCAAGTTCCTTGGCGCACACATCAGTGACAAACTGAAATGGACCAACCACACAGACATTGTGGTAAAGGAGGCTAAAGAAATGTGGCTTGTCACCTAAAACCCTCACAAATTTTTACAGATGCACAATTGAAAGCATCCTGTCGGGCTGTATCACCGCCTGGTACGGCAACTGCACCACCCGCAACCGCAAGGCTCTCCAGAGTGTAGTTCGGTCTGCACAGCGCATCACCCGGGGCAAACTACCTGCCCTCCAGGACACCTACAGCAGCCGATGTCAGAGGAAGGCCAAAAAGATCATCAAGGACATCAACCACCCGACCCCCTGCCTGTTCACCCCGCTATCATCCAGAAGGTGAGGTCAGTACAGGTGCATCAAAGCTGGAACCGAGAGACTGAAAAACAGCTTCTATCTCAAGGGCATCAGACTGTTAAACAGCCATCACTAGCACATTAGTGGCTGCTGCTTCTAGGCATAGACTAGGAATCACTGGCCGCTTTAAGAAATGGAACACTAGTCACTTTAATAATGTTTACATATCTGGCATTACTCATCTCATATGTATATACTGTATTCTATACTATTCTACGGTATCTTAG
>NC_036854.1:15611912-15630482 GCF_002910315.2 Salvelinus sp. IW2-2015 | reverse complement strand
GTACATTAATTGATTATGGGCCTACCTCCTCATGCCTTTTGCACACATTGTATATAGATTCTCTTTTTTTCTTTTTTTCTACCATGTTATTGACTTGTTTATTGTTTKCTCCATGTGTAACTCTGTGTTGTTGTCTGTTCACACTGCTATGCTTTATCTTGGCCAGGTCGCAGTTGCAAATGAGAACTTGTTCTCAACTAGCCTACCTGGTTAAATAAAGGTAAAATAAAATAAAAATAAAAAAATAAATAAAAAAAAACACCCGCAATAACATCTTATAATGTGGCGATACAGTAAGATACAGTATGTTCGCTGCAATGAAGCATTGCGGTGTGGATGCTTCTTTAATGAAAGGTGGTAGGTTTACGTGATGTTGCTGCAATAAGCGATGCATGGCAATGATAATGCATGAGTCCCAAATGGAACCCTATTCCCTACATACTGCACTACTTTTGACCAGAGTCCTATGGGCCCTGTACAAAAGTAATGCATGATATAGGGAATAGGGTTTCATTCGGGACGTAGCCAATGATGGTTGTCTGAATGCAAAGGTGTCTTCTGGGCCCCGGTTACAACTTCCTCATCTGAGCCATCAGCTCCTCTAGACTTTGTTCCGTCTCCTCGACTGTCTCCCCTGCCCCTGTCTCCTGGGAACAGAGGAACAACATTATGAGAAGAAATGTGTCATGGGCCATGTCCAAATCCCCATACTCGGGTTCTAAATAGTAGGCATTTTGGGTATGCGAAAATAGAACGTTTTATAGTATTTTAATTTTTTTACATTTAGTATGCTTTAAATAGAAGAATGTGACACTCATTTCGGCTTTTAATCTAGTAGAATTCGCTGAACACTACTGAGGAAGCGAATCGTCTTTTGAGACCCTCCCATTTTTGACAACAGCTGATAATCAGATAAGGGGAAGCGCTCTACCAAAATGAGCGAATGGCAGGATTCAATGCATTTGTGCATTAGATGATGCCTTCGCAGCATGGATGAGCCTAGTATGTTGATATTTGTTGCATATTTGTCACGGCATTCTTCGGAAGAAGAAGAGGAATCGTCAGACCAAAATGCAGCGGGGTACGTGTTCATCTTTAATATACTGAACTGAACACTAAATACAAAATAACAATAGGAATAACCGAAAACAGTCCTGCAAGGTGAAAACACTAAACAGAAAATAACCACCCACACCTAAAAGTGGGAAAACAGGTAACCTAAGTATGGTTCTCAATCAGAGACAACGATAGACAGCTGCCTCTGATTGGGAACCATACCAGGCCAAACACATAGAAATAGAAAACATAGACATACAAACATAGAATGCCCACCCACATCACACCCTGACCAAACAAAAATGATAAACATACAAAGCAATCTACTGTCAGGGTGTGACAGTATTGCATTAGTTTTGACTTAACAGTGCATTCTAAATAGTATATAATACGATAAGTACACAGTATGAAGTTGAAGTTGTACCTCATTTGCACGTTATTCTTTTTTATATTTTTCAAGCCCTGTCAAGTTGGTTGTTGATCATTGCTAGACAGCCATTTTCAAGTCTTGCCATAGATTTTCAAGTCGATTTAAGTCACAACTGTCAATAGGCCACTCAGGAACATTCAATGTCGTATTGGTAAGCAACTCCAGTGTATAGTTGGCCTTGTGTTTTAGATTATTGTCCTGTTGAAAGGTAATTTTGTCTCCCAGTGTCTGGTGGAAAGCAGACTGAACCAGGTTGTCCTCTCTGATTTTGATGTGTTTAGCTCTATTCCGTTTCTTTTTATCCTAAAAAACTCCCTAGTCCTTGCCGATGACAAGAATACTAATAACATTATGCAGCCACCGCCAATGCTTGAAAATATGAAGAGTGGAATCAGTAATGTTTTGTGTTGTATTTGCCCCAAACATAATGCTTTGTATTCAGAACATAAAGTTAACTTCTTTGCCAAATTTTTGGCAGTTTTACCTTAGTGCCTAATTGCAAACAGGATGCAGGTTTTGGAATATTTTTATTCTGTAAAGTCTTCCTTCTTTTCACTCTGTCATTTAGGTTACTATTGTGGAGTAACTACAATGTTGTTGATCCATCCTCAGTTCTCCTATCACAGTCATTAAACTCCCCATTGGCATCATGGTGAAATCCCTGAGTGGTTTCCTTCCTCTCCGGCAACTGAGTTAGGAAGAACGCCTGTATCTTTGTAGTGACTGGGTGTATTAAGCTAGCTATTTCATCTAACATGTTCAGGGAATGCTTGATGGATATTTTGATTTGCAACATGTCAAAATAGGATTTGGCTCTTTAGAGATTGATTTGCCTGCATGTTTGTGAATATTGGCCTAGGCTATATGATACATCATTTACCACCCAAGGAAGTGGGAACTCAAACACATTAGCCAAATGTGATATCTCAATTACATACTCAGTTTGTAAAGTGGTGTTATTTCCTCTATATTGACAGTGGAAAAATTATTGTTATGCTCACATGAAGCTGAAACTCTACAATTTTTTTAACAACATTATCAGTAATTGTTTTATAAACTGTCATTCCCGCAATTACATTTCCAAATGTTATCCAACTGTCTGTAAGCTTGTACTTATCAGAATGCTTTCTCCCTTCACTCCGTGTGCAAAACGGTGAGTGGAAGTGAGAGCCTGCAGCGAAACAGGGACAGGGCAGATACTTAATTTAATGCACATTACCGTTGACCAAACAATGGTTTTAGAACCAAAAAATCTGCAGGAACGCTGTGTAGTCTAATCACCAAAATTACCGACATAAGCAAAATTGCTTTGGTAAGAGGAGGGCAATGATGTTGGTAACTTCGGTTTACCCAGCTCTGTTAGTGTTGTTGTCTATCAAATTGTGTAGGATACCTGGATCTCTCCTTTCTCCCCTCTGGCAATGGCCCGACTCACACTGGCATACGCACGTGACGTGCACAACACAGAGGTGCACATGTGGTTGGATAGCTCTCTAACATGTGGTTGGATAGCTCTCTAGGTGGTTGAATAGCTCTCTAACGTGGTTGGATAGCTCTCTAACATCTTGAAAGTGTTCTTGAGTATTATTTGATGTGAAATATATAATTGTATAAGTGGGGTACAGAGATGAGAGAGTCATAAAAAAATCATGTTAAACACTATTATTCCACAAAAAGTGAGGCCATGCACAACTTATTATGTGACATGTTAAGCAACTTTGTGTTCCTGAACTTATTTAGGTTTGCCATAACGAAGGTGTTGAATACTCATTGACTCATTGACATTTTAGGTTTTCATTTTTAATTAATTTGTTAAATGTCTAGAAACATAATTCCACTTTGACATTATGGGGTACTGTGTGTAGGCCGGTGACACAAAATCTCAATTTAATCAATTTTAAATTCAGGCTGTAACACAACAATATGTGGAAACCCTTTCAAAAATGTATTTCATGCTACAAACTTCCTGCAAATTGGTGGGAAATTTGCTGCAAACTAAAAGAAGCTGTTGATGACCAATCAAGGGGATTAGAAACATATGTTGGAAAATGGAAACCAGGCTATCTAGCTAGCTACAGTCCCTACCAAAGTTGTCCGGTGAGTGTCTAACTTCTTAATTAAACTTCCTAATAAACATTATTTTATTAGTTAAATGATGCTTATTTAGCAATGTCATGTTTTATGGGATAGAGTGAAACACATTTAATATCAGATTCAATCTGTCAACGCCAATGATTGACTAGCTAGCTAATGCTAGCTATCATATTTTTGCACAATTCATGTGATAGGTAGCTAGCTAACTAATGATTTGCCAAAACACTTATATTTTTAGGTGACTACGTTGCTGTCTTTTAATACCAATATGCATGTCAATATGCTAGTGTAATGGTTTAGTAGGATGTTAGCTAGCACAGCTAGCAACAATATGAGTTGATTTGACATCAAAGCAAAACTTAACTTTTGCAGAATGATACCCTTTGTCGTGGAAAATTGCAAGATTATGTTATAGTGCTTGTAAGATTATATTATAATCTTTGTATTGCATTAGAATGGTTGTTTTATTCGACAAAATAGAGTATTCTGTCGACTATTGTGTGTGTGTGTTCCACTGAGGATGGGCCTCTATGAGATAGCACTGACAGAGGAGATTTACGATGTCTTTGGGTATTAAAGCCTAAAGAGCATTCCAGATAGTAAAGGTCATGTTTTTGTGCTATACCGTACCAGGGTGAGACGGGTTCCAGTTTGGAGTAGGAGGGGGCCAGACACTGGTCTTTACAGTGCTATGTTTTATAGATATCTTTCATACAAATCTTAACCTTTGTGAACTGTTCCTAAGATCTGTGGTTCGTCATGTAAGTTGAGAGGGGTGTATCTTGGCTATAAAATATCTTTGTATTCTTCTGTATTGACTCTCAAAATTCATTATAGATAGTGAATTGTTGAAAGTCAAAGGCTAAAGCTTAAAGCTCATTAAAGATGAAGTATAACTCTGACTGGTGTGTAGTATGTAACTCTCCTCATTTGGTAATACAGGAAAATGCCATCATACCTTCTCCAACACATGGTGTTGGAAGAGGCTGCATCGGGAGGAGGATGCATCAAAACCTTGGAAATACTTTTGGGGTACACCCATTTATCACTCAAAAAGTGCATAATCTTTATGCTTGATAAGGTAAGTAAATGCACATATTATTCTCATAAATAGAGCACATACAGTACCAGTCAAAAGTTTAAACACCTACTCATTCAAGGGTTTTTCTTTATTTTTACTATTTTCTACATTGTATAATAATAGTAAAGACATCAAAACTATAAAATAACACATATCGAATCACTGTTTCACTCGTCAAATAACGTTAGCTAAGTTAGTTGGCCAGCTTAGTTACCATAGCTAGCTAGCTAACGTTAGCCTCACAACCATGCTCACGATGCTAGCTTACTGAAGTATTGTCGCGGAATATACCTTCATTTACTTTTTTGTTGACATTTGGCTAGCTAACTATATCAGTGTCTGTAATGGTAACTAGCTAAAGTTAGCTAGCTAACTTAGCTAGCTTAGTCTGACACTTCTTCTGTACTGTCTCGAATATTGTTTCACTCATTAGCTAACCATCTGGGTTAATTTATTCTCCATCTGGGTTACTTTAACCAAACTATTTGGCAGGCTTATTCATGCTTGCTTGGTGATTTATTGAGTTAGCTAGCATTACTCTACTGGTTTTCAATGGTTTCTGACAGTGGCAGCTTTAGTCAGATTTGTGAAGTTAATGAGGAGGGATGCAATTTCTGTTCTCTAGCTAACGTTAGAGTTTACCTTAAGTTTGATGTAGCCAAGTTAGTTTAGCTAGCTAGCTTGCTATGTTTCTAACATCTCTTTATTTCTGTTTTAAATGCAGAGGTCAAGGCCAATGAATGGACCGTTTTGTAAAGATAAACTGAATGAGTGGAACCTGGCATCTTTGATTCCAAAGTTTGAGGGTAAGTAAAACAGTATCTACGTCTTCCACATTGTCATTGATAACCAATAATACAACCTTAATGGAAACTTGAAAGATTTAACTTCACCAGAGCCTCGTAGAACCATGCAACCACTTTGGGACTAGATACATTACGTGCACAGCTACCATAGATAGTCTGGCCTATTTTACCATACTTGCTTTATTGGTCATTTGCACAGATATTGTGTCACAGTGACCAACCTGACACACAACACACACATCACAGGCTGGAAGCAGCTAATGTGCACCAAGGGTACAACAGCAGTAGGTAGTATACAGAGATATTGTAGCTGGTAACTGGCTACAATCTGGCTGGCAGATCACTCCCTGCAGATTTCCTCGTAGGCAGCTCTGGGGTTTGAATTGAGTTGAGTTTGAGTTGAGTTTGAGTTTATTTTTACAGGGACAGTGCACATTAATCAACGTTTCAGTAAAAGTGCCGGTTTTAGCCAGCCGGCTAATTTTCAACCGCAGTCCCTGGGCAGGTTATTAAAAACAATTACAATATAGACAATAGCAACATAGAACAAGACATAGCATACAGACATAGCAACATAGGACAAGCAAGACGTAGCATACAGACAGAGCAACATAGAACAAAAAGCAGCAAGACAAAATTCATAAAAGCAACAAAGTGTTTCCACACCTCACAATAGTTTGAATATTGGCCTGCCTTTCAAACCTGGAAGCTACTGCTTCCCCTATTCATTTTGCTCTTTCCTCACTCCCTTGGCTTTGTTCAACCATTTGACCTGGCTTATCACCCCTTCCCTCAAAGTATTTAATTTAGAAATGAGGGTAAAACTATCCCTTAAAATTCCCTTCCTAGCGCTTAAGCCTAGCAGTTTAGAGAGTTGGGCGAGTAACTTATAGGTCGTTGTTTTGAATCCCCGAGCCAGCAAGGTGAACAAAATCAGCTGTTCTGCCCTTGAGCCAGGCAGGTAACCCCCAACAACAACTGCTCCCCAGGAACCGAATACGTGGATGTCGATTAAGGCAGCCCGCGCACCTCTCTGAGGTACTCTGAGGTACTAGCATCGAATAGCCCCCGCGATATGCAACTTTTCGGGGAAGTTAGGGTATTTAGGAACCAATATACACAGGCAGTTAGGAAAGCAAAGGCTAGCTTTTTCAAACACATCCTGTAGCACTAACTCCAAAAAGCTTTGGGACACTGTAAAGTTCATGGAGAATAAGAGCACCTTCTCCCAGCTGCCCACTGCACTGAGGCTAGGAAACACTGTCACCACCGATAAATCCGCAATTATTTTTCTACGGCTGGCAATGCTTTCCACCTGGCTACCCCTACCCCGGTTAACTCCTTATGGCTGAGATCCCATTAACGGGATAGACTTGACAACAGCCAGTGAAAGTGCAGGGCGCCAAATTCAAACAACAGAAATCTCATAATTAAAATTCCTCAAACATACAAGTATTTTACACCATTTTAAAGATAAACTTGTTGTAAATCCAGCCCCAGCGTCCGATTTCAAAAAGGCTTTACGACGAAAGCACACGAAACGTCTATGTTAGGTCAGTACCTAGTCACAGAAAAACAGTATTTTTTCCAGCCCAAAAGAGGAGTCACAAAAAGCAGAAATAGAGATAAAATGAATCACTAACCTTTGATGATCTTCATCAGATGACACTCATAGGACTTCATGTTACACAATACATGTATGTTTTGTTCGATAAAGTTCATATTTATATCCAAAAATCTTAGTTTACATTGGCGAGTTATGTTCAGTAATGTTTTGCCTCCAAAACATCCAGTGATTTTGCAGAGAGCCACATCAATTTACAGAAATACTCATAATAAACATTGATAAAAGATACAAGTGTATTATACATGGAACTTTAGATAAACTTCTCCTTAACAGCCCTGCACCCCTCACTGCAACTTGCCCAAGCCTCCCTTATTTCTCCTTCACCCAAATCCAGACAGCTGATGTTCTGAAAGAGCTGCAAAATCTGGACCCCTACAAATCAGCAGGGCTAGACAATCTGGATCCTCTCTTCCTAACATTATCTGCCGAAATTGTTGCAACCCCTATTAATAGCTTGTTCAACCTCTCTTTCGTATCGTCTGAGATACCCAAAGATTGGAAAACTGCCGCGGTCATCCCCCTCTTCAAAGGGGGAGACACTCTAGACTCAAACTGCTACAGACCTATATCTATCCTACCCTACCTTTCTAAGGTCTTCGAAAGCCATTTCGAATACCACCCTACCTTCTCCGCTATACAATCTGGTTTCCAAGCTGGTCACAGGTGCACCTCAGCCACGCTCAAGGTCCTAAATGATATCATAACCGCCATTGATAACAGACAATACTGTGCAGCTGTATTCATCGACCTGGCCAAGGCTTTCGACGATGTCAATCACCACATTCTTATCGGCAGACTCAAAAGCCTTGGTTTCTCAAATGACTGACTCGCCTGGTTCACCAACTACTTCTCTGACAGAGTTCAGTGTGTCAAATCGGAGGGCCTGTTGTCCGGACCTCTGGCAGTCTCTATGGGGGTGCCACATGGTTCAATCCTCGGGCCGACTCTTTTCTCTGTATACATCAATCCTGCTGGTGATTCTCTGATCCACCTCTCAGCAGACGACACCATTCTGTATACCTCTGGCCCTCCTGTGGACACTGTGTTAACTAACCTCCAGACGAGCTTCAATGCCATACAACTCTCCTTCCTTGGCCTCCAACTGCTCTTAAATGCAAGAAAAACTAAATGCATGCTCTTCAACCTATCGCTGCCCACACCTACCCACCCGTCCAGCATCACTACTCTGGACAGTTCTGACTTAGAATATGTGGACAACTACAAATACCTAGGTGTCTGGTTAGACTGTAAACTCTCCTTCCAGACTCACATTAAGCATCTCCAATCCAAAATTAAATCTAGAATTGGCTTCCTATTTCGCAACAAACATCCTTCACTCATGCTGCCAAACATACCCTAGTAAAACTGACTATCCTACCGATCCTTGACTTCGGCAATGTCATTTACAAAATAGCCTCCAACACTCTACTCAGCAAATTGGATGCAGTCTATCACAGTGCCATCCGTTTTGTCACAAAAGCCCATATACTACCCACCACTGCAACCTGTATGCTCTCGTTGGCTGGCCCTCGCTTCATATCCGTCACCTAACCCACTGGCTTCAGGTCATCTATAAGTCGTTGCTAGGTAAAGCCTCACCTTATCTCAGCTCACGGATCACCATAGCAGCACCCACTCGCAGCACGCGCTCCAGCAGGTATATTTCACTGGTCACCCCCAAAGCCAATTCCTCATTCGGCCACCTTTCCTTCCAGTTCTCTGCTGCCAATGACTGTAACGAACTGAAAAAAAATGCTGAAGCTGGAGTCTCATATCTCCCTCACTAGCTTTAACCTCTCTTGGGCACGTGAGACGGTAGCGTCCCACCACTTCAACAGCCAGTGAAACTTCAGAAAACAAAACATATTTTACATAGGTTTAAAGATTAACTTCTTGTGAATCCAACCACGGTGTCAGATTTAAAAAATGCTTTACGGCGAAAGCATACATTACAATTATGAGAACATAGCCCACAAGATAAATCATTACAAACAGTAGCCAGCCAGATAGAACAGTTACACAATTTAGAAATAGAGATAAAATGAATCCCTTACCTTTGATGATATTCATATGGTTGCACTCAGCAGACATTCATTTACTCAATAAATGTTCCTCTTGTTCGATAAAGTCTCTTTATACCCAAAAACCTCAGTTTTGTTCGAGCGTTTTCTTCAGTAATCCACAGGCTGAAACGTAGTCAAAACAGGAAGACAAAAAAATCCAAATTGTATCCGTAAAGTTCATAGAAACATGTCAAATGATGTTTATATTCAAACCTCAGGTTGTTTTTAGCCTAAATAATCGATACTATTTCAACCGGACAATAACGTCGTCAATATAAAATGTAAACAAGAAATGCACCGTGAAACTTTAGGGTCCACTCATTCAGACTGCTCTTACTTCCTCATTTTTTGGAATACAAGACTGAAACACATTCTAAAGACTGTTGACATCTAGTGGAAGGCATATAAACTGCAAGTTGAGTCCTAAGTCAAGGGATACTGTAATGGCATTGAATAGAAAACTACAAACCAAAAAGAAAAATACTTCCTGAATGGATTTTTCTCCGGTTTTCGCCTGCCAAATCAGTTCTGTTAAACTCACAGACACTATTTTAACAGTGTTACTATTTTATATGCATATCATATCTTCTGGGCTCAAGAAACAGGCTGTTTAATTTGGGCATGCATTTCATCCAAAATTCCAAATGCTGCCCCCTACCCTAGAGAAGTTACGCACCAGCTGTCAGAGCAGCTCACAGATAACTGCACCTGTACACAGCCAATCTGTAAATAGCCCATCCAACTACCTTGTATTGTTATTTATTTTGCTCCTTTGCACCCCAGTACCGCTACTTGCACACTCATCTTCTGCACATCTATCACCCAAACTTCTCTAGGGTAGGGGGACCTTAGGGACCTTTGTCTCGTGTATTAAGTGTGTGTTTATTCTGTCTTATTGTTTAGTTAGCTAGTAAATAAATAATTAAACCAATTTGTGTAGTACTGAATCATGAGTAAGACTGGGGTTTTTGCAAATCCAAGAAGGTTACGACTGTTCAGAATGATGATATGGTACGAGGTAATGATTAATAAGAGGACTGCTTATCAATGTAATAGATATATACCTTCTAGAGTTTAATTTGGGAAATGGTAACTCTTTAACCTTTCTGAACCACCTATCCCGGATCCGGGATAATTGTCATCAGAAACGCTGACTAGCATAGCGTAGCATAGCGCCACAGGTAAATAATCTTACTAGAAAATATTCATATTCATGAAATCACAAGTGCAATATTGCAAAACACAGCTTAGCCTTTTGTTAATCCACCTGTCGTCTCAGATTTTGAAATTATGCTTTACAGCGAAAGCAATCTTCAATCAAACTTCTTATGGCTGCAATCCCGTCACCGGGATGATATGACAACAGCCAGTGAAAGTGCAGGGCGCCAGATTCAAACAACAGAAATCGCATAATTAAAATTCCTCAGACATTCATGTGTCTTAAATCATTTTAAAGGTAATCTTGTTGTTAATCCCACCAAAGTGTCCGATTTCAAATATGCTTTTCAGCGAAAGCACTACAAACGATTATGTTAGGTCACCACAAAACCACAACAAGCACAGCCATTTTTCCAGCGAAAGATAGCTTTCACAAAAAGCAGAAATAGTGATAAAAATAATCACTAACCTTTGATTATCTTCATCAGATGACACTCATAGGACTTCATGTTACACAATACATGCATGTTTTGTTTGATAAAGTTCATATTTATATAAAAAATCTGAGTTTACATTGGCGCGTTACATTCACTAGTTCCAAAAACATCAAGTGATTTTGCATAGCCACATCGTTTCAACAGAAATACTCATCATAAATGTAGATGATAATACAAGTTATACACATGGAATTATAGATATACCTCTCCTTAACCTCCCTGGGATATGTGGGACGCAACACAAAACGCAAAAATAAAATATAAATCATGCCCTACCTTTGACAAGCTTTTTTTGTTGGCACTCCAATATGTCCCATAAACATCACAAATGGTCCTTTGTTCGACTTATTCCGTCCATATATATCCAAATTGTCCATTTATTTGGCGTGTTTGATCCAGAAAAAAAACAGCTTCCAATTTGCGCAACATCACTACAAAATATCTGGAAATACCTCTAAACTTTGCCAAAACATTTCAAACTACTTATGTAATACAACTTTAGGTATTTTTAAACGTTAATAATCGATCAAATTGAAGAGGTCTATCTGTTTTCAATACAGGAGGTCAACAAACTAACGCTACTTTTCTAGTCTTGCGCAACTCTCAAACAGTACACATAACTTTACACTGATTCCAGATGGCCGTACTTCTTCATTGCACAAAGGAATAACCTCAACCAACTTCCAACGACTGGTGACATCCAGTGGAAGTGGTAGGAACTGCAAACAGGTTGATTAGAAATCTAGTATCCCAATGAAAACTCATTGAACAGACAGTGACCTAAACAATTTTTTTTTATCTGAATGGTTAGTCCTCGGGGTTTTGCCTGCTAAATAAGTTCTGTTATACTCACATACATGATTCAAACAGTTTTAGAAACTTCAGAGTCTTTTCTATCCAATAATATGCATATCTGATGAGTAGAAGGAAGTTGAAATTGGGCACGCTATTTATCCAAAAGTGAAAATGCTGCCCCCTATCATAGAGAAGTTAATGCAACCGCTGTGTCAGATTTCAAAAAAACTTTACGGAAAAATAAACCATGCAATAATCTGAGACGGAGCACAGAACAATAGCCAAATTAGCCGCCATGTTGGACTCAACAGAAACCAGAAAATATATGATAAATGTTTCCTTACCTTTGATGAACTTCATCAGAATGCAGTCTTAGGAATCCCAGGTCCACAATAAATGCTTGATTTGTTCGATAATGTCCGTTATTTATGTCCAATTAGCTAATTTGGAATTGTTTACCAAACGCGCTAACCAAAGTCACAAAGCGCGTCCACTATAACGTGACGAAATGTCCAAAAGTTCCGTAACAGTCAGTAGAAACATGTCAAACGATGTACTGAATCAATCTTTAGAATGTTGTTAACTTCTCGTCAATATGGGAGCGCTGTTTTCACTTTGGAAAAAATCGTGCCTAAATTAAACTGCCTCGTACTCTATTCTAGATCATACAATATGCTCATTATTATTACTATTGGACAGAAAACACTCTCAAGTTTCTAAAACTGTTTGAATTATATCTGTGAGTAAAACAGAACTCATTTTGCAGCAAACTTTCATACAGGAAGTGAAAAATCTGAAAACGAGGCTCTGTTCCAGGGCCTGCCTATTCAATTGTCTTATATTTATCGATATGCATGCACTTCATACGCCTCCCACTAGATGTCAACAGGCAGTGGAAGGTGGAATGGGGTGTCTAGCTTGAACAAGAGCTTTTGGAGTGACAGGTCTGGAAATTTCTTTGTCTTCTCTGGCGGCGAAGTACGTCGACATTGTCTTCTGATAAGCGTTCGGTATACACGGCGGATATCTCCGGCTCTGATTTTATTTGATACATGTGATAATAACATCATAAAGTAGGTTTTTTCAACCGAGTTTTATCAGTTTATTCAACGTTTATTGGGACTTTTGGAATTCTCCGCTTCTTTGCGTCAAGAGAAGATGGGCATGTTCGCGCCACATGGCTAGCTAAGGTTGCTAATTCGACAGAAGAAATGGACATTCTAAAACCAAACAACGATGTATTCTGGACCAAGGACTCCTTGTACAAGATTCTGATGGAAGCTCAGCAAAAGTAAGAACAATTTATGATGTTATTTCGTATTTCTGTGGAAAATGTTGAGTCCTATTCTCTGCCGTTTTGGCGAGCGCTGTCTCGCAATAACGCAAGCTGTTTGTTATGGTAAAGTTTTTTTTTTTAAATCTAACACGGCGGTTGCATTAAGAACCAGTGTATCTTTCATTTGCCATACAACAATATTTTATGTAAAGTTTATGATGAGTTCTTTGGTCAGATTAGGAGTGTCCAAAATAGCTCCGGACATTCTGGTGAATCGATGCTACATATTCACAATGTATAACCACGGTTTGCAGCTCTAAATATGCACATTTTCGAAGAAAACATAAGTGTATGTATAACCTGATGTTATAAGACTGTCATCTGATGAAGTTGGTCAAGGTTAGTGATTAATTTATATATTTTGCTGGTTTTGCGATAGCTACCTTTTGCGGTGAATAAATGCATTTGTGGTTTGGCTATTGTGGTACTAATATAATTCTATATTGTGTTTTCGCCTGTAAAACACACAAAAAAATCGGAAATATTGGCTGGATTCACAAGATGTTTATCTTTCATTTGCTGTACACCATGTATTTCATAAATGTTTATGAATGATATATATCTCTTGCTCTCTGTAATTATTCTGGCTGCTTCAGTGCTATTTTGTGATAGCTGCAATGGAAACTATGATTTAACCTCAAATATGCACATTTTTCGAACAAAACATGAATGTATTGTATAACATGTTATAAGACTGTCATCTGATGAAGTTGTTTCTTGGTTAGTGACTAATTATATCTCTATTTGGTCGGTTTGTGATAGCTACCTATGCGGTAGAAAAATGGTGAAAATATGCGGTTGACGTCTTTGCTTGGTTAGCTAATAGAAATACATATTGTGTTTTCGCTGTAAAACATTTAAAAAATCGGAAATGATGGCTGGATTCACAAAGATGTTTATCTTTCATTTCTGTATTGGACTTATATATATGATATCCCTGTCCCTTAGAGCTAGCGCTATGCTAGTCAGCTTTTTTGATGAGGAGGAATCCCGGATCCGGGAGAGAGAAGTGGTAGCACTAACATACATCTGAATAACGTTCCAACCGGAAAATTACATTGACTTCAGTTGACCGATGGAACGGAGCTCCCTCTCACGTGAACGCGCCTGTTCAATGCGTGGTCACCTCATGGCGCATGATTACTCATTCCTGTCTCCTTCGGCCCCCCTTTACATTGAGTCATCAGACAAAGTTCTGATTGACTGTTGACATCTAGTGGAGGCCATAGGAAGTGAAAACTCATCCATATCTCGCTGTAATTTCAATGAGAGCTTGGTTGAAAATCTGCCACCCCCAGAAAAAAATCCAAACAGGAAGTGGAACTTCTCAGGTTTTTGCGCTGCCATATGAGTTCTGTTATACTCACAGACATAATTCAAACAGTTTTAGAAACTTCAGAGTGTTTTCTATCCAATACTAATAATAATATGCATATATTAGCAACTATGACTGAGGAGCAGGCCGTTTACTCTGGGCACCTCTGTGCACCTCTGTGCACCTTTCATCCAAGCTACTCAATACTGCCCCTTCAGCCATAAGAAGTTAATCCAGCCACCGTGTCAGAATTCAAAACGGCTTTACGGCGAAAGCAAACCATGCTATTATCTGAGGACAGCACCCCATCAAACAAACACAGACAATCATATTTCATCACGCCAGGCGCGACACAAAACTCAGAAATAACGATATAATTCATGCCTTACCTTTGAAGAGCTTCTTCTGTTGGCACTCCAATATGTTCCATTAACATCACAAATGGTCCTTTTGTTCGATTAATTCCGTCGTTAAATCGCCAAAATGTCAATGTATTTGGTGCGTTTGATCCAGAAAAACACTGGTTCCAAATCGCGCAACATGACTACAAAATATCTAATAACTTACCTGTAATCTTTGTCCAAACATTTCAAACAACTTTAGGTATTTTATAACGTAAATAATCGATCAAATTTAAGACGGGATAAACTGCGTTCAATAGCGGATAAAAACAAAGTGGAGCGAGCATTCAGGTCGTGCGCCCCAACCACAACAGCAACACTAGACTCGACCCTCGTTCTGAACAGCTTCTTCATTACACAAAGCTACTTCTTCATTACACAAAGGAAAAACATCAACCAATTTCTAAAGACTGTTGACATCCAGTGGAAGCGATAGCAACTGCAAGCAAGTGCCTTAGAAATCTACATCCACATAGAAACACCAATGAAAACACTTTCACCTCCCAAAAAAAATCCTGGATGGTTTGTCCTCGAGGTTTCGCCTGCCAAATAAGTTATGTTATACTCACAGACATCATTCAAACAGTTTTAGAAATGCCAGAGTGTTTTCTATCCACATCTACTAATAATATGCATATCCTAGCTTCTGGGCCTGAGAATCAGGCAGTTTACTTTGGGCACGTTTTTCATCCGAACGTGAAAATACCGCCACCTTGCCTAGAGAGGATATATAGACATGAGGCATACAATATATTAGTATAGTCTATGCGTCTTATTGCCTATTGATCCACATATTTCATTATAGTGATTTTGTTCCCCAAACTCTATATAATATATGTTTGTAGATAAATCAAATCAAATTAAATGTTATTGGTCACATACAGATGGCTAGCTGATGTTATTGCAAGTGTAGCGAAATGCTTGTACTTCTAGTTCTGACAGTTCAGCAATATCAACAATTCTAATCTAACAATTCCACAGCAACTACCTAATACACAAAAATCTAAGTAAAGGGATGGAATAAGAATATGTACATATAAATCAATATATGGATGAGCAATGACCGAGCTGAATAGGCAAGATGGTATAAAATGCAGCATATACATATGGGATGAGTAATACAAGATATGTAAACATAATTATTAAAGTGGCAGTAATAAAGTGACCAGTGATCCATTTGTTAGAGTGGCCAATGATTTCAAGTCTGTATGTAGGCAGCAGCCTCTCTGTGTTAGTGATGGCTGTTTGACAGCCAAAACAACAGATTGTTGAGCCAACCCGGGTGTGTATTGACAGTAAATCAACTTTGGATTTGATTATTGTATCAGATCAAGAGAACGTCTGTCAGTCAGGAGTCTTAAATATTGGTTTAAGTGATCATATGGTAACTTACTGTACCCATAAGAAATCCAAAATGCTTCTAGAGCCAGGTAATAAATACATAAAAAGGTATGGCCTATGAAACAATACTCAAAATAACGTTTTGTAGAAGGACTTTGATATTTTGGATTGGTCTCGTGTACTAAACTGTGATGATGTTGATCAAGCTTGGTATCTGTTTCTGTCTGCACTGGACTCTCTGGCTCCGATGAAACAAATTCGAATCCAGCAGCGGTCAGGGAAATGGCTCACTTCCGAGACCTTAGACCTCATAAGAAAAAGGGATTGCCAGATTCAGAAGGACAAATCTACCATAAGATTATTATATTAACTGGAGAATCCAGGCAAGATACAAAATGGATAAGGCCAAATCCACTACATTATATAGACGCCGTTAATGACAACTTACATCAGCCTCGTGAACTGTGGAAAACTTTAAAGGACATTGGCTCAAACTCCCGATAAAGGTAAAATCCTGTAGTATTGGCCTGGATATTGATAATGGTTTATGCTATGACCAGGCAAAGGTTGAAAATTATTTTAACACATTTTTAACCACTATAGCCTCATCTCTGGTTTTAAGAAGTTATCCACCTGCTCGAGACACTATGGCCAGTCTTTCATTAACAACTTTTACCATAGCAAAGGGATCACAAATAATTTGTTTGAGCTGTGCATGGTAACAGATGACAGAGTTTCCAATCCACTATACTTAATGAGCACCAATAAAGCAACTGGCCTGGATAGCCTTCCTGCAAGATTCATAAAGGAAAGTGCTTGTGTCACTGCTGAAATGATAACGCATATTGTAAACCTTTCTATTACTTGTGGTACATTTCCCAAGGATATCAAAACAGCCTGGGTGGTTCGACTCCACAAGAAGAGCAGTAAAACACATGTAGGAAACTACAGGCCTGTGTCAATCCTCAGCACCTTATCCAAAGTTGAGAGATTCGTTTTTAATCAACTTGAGGGATACCTTCTTGAGCACAAACGTCTTTATGAACTCCAATCTGACTTTAGAAAAGCTCATTCCACTGATTCTTGCCTTATCCAGCTTTTTGACCACATTAAGCAGGAAAGTGAGAAGGGGGAACTATACAGGTATGGTCATGTTAGACTTGCAGAAAGCCTTTGACACTGTGGACCATGATATTCTCCTGATGAAACTGAAATGGATGGGTCAAATCAAATCAAATTTGATTGGTCACATACACATGGTTAGCAGATGTTAATGTGAGTGTAACGAAATTCTTGTAAATAAATGTAATCTAGCAATTTCCAAACTACTACCTAATACACACAAATCTAAAGGGGTGGATGAGATTATGTATATACACTGCTCAAAAAAATAAAGGGAACACTTAAACAACACAATGTAACTCCAAGTCAATCACACTTCTGTGAACTCAAACTGTCCACTTAGGAAGCAACACTGATTGACAATAAATTTCACATGCTGTTGTGCAAATGGAATAGACAACAGGTGGAAATTATAGGCAATTAGCAAGACACCCCCAATAAAGGAGTGGTTCTGCAGGTGGTGACCACAGACCACTTCTCAGTCCCTATGCTTCCTGGCTGATGTTTTGGTCACTTTTGAATGCTGGCGGTGCTTTCACTCTAGTGGTAGCATGAGACGGAGGTTTGCTGTGTCTGTCAGCGTAGTGTCCAGAGCATGGAGGCGCTACCAGGAGACAGGCCAGTACATCAGGAGACGTGGAGGAGGCCGTAGGAGGGCAACAACCCAGCAGCAGGACCGTTACCTCCGCCTTTGTGCAAGGAGAGGCAGGAGGAGCACTGCCAGAGCCCTGAAAATTACCTCCAGCAGGCCACAAATGTGCATGTGTCTGCTCAAACGGTCAGAAACAGACTCCATGAGGGTGGGTATGAGGGCTCGACGTCCACAGGTGGTGGTTGTGCTTACAGCCCAACACCGTGCAGGACGTTTGGCATTTGCCAGAGAACACCAAGATTGGCAAATTCGCCCACTGGCGCCCTGTGCTCTTCACAGATGAAAGCAGGTTCACACTGAGCACGTGACAGACGTGACAGAGTCTGGAGACGCCGTGGAGAACGTTCTGCTGCCTGCAACATCCTCCAGCATGACCGTTTGGCGGTGGGTCAGTCATGGTGTGGGTGGCATTTCTTTGGGGGGCCGCACAGCCTCCATGTGCTCGCCAGAGGTAGCCTGACTGCCATTAGGTACCGAGATGAGATCCTCAGACCCTTGTGAGACCATATGCTGGTGCGGTTGGCCCTGGGATCCTCCTAATGCAAGACAATGCTAGACCTCATGTGGCTGGAGTGTGTCAGCAGTTCCTGCAAGAGGAAGGCATTGATGTTATGGACTGGCCCGCCCGTTCCCCAGACCTGAATCCAATTGAGCACATCTGGGATATCATGTCTCGCTCCATCCACCAACGCCACGTTGCACCACAGACTGTCCAGGAGTTGGCGGATGCTTTAGTCCAGGTCTGGGAGGAGATCCCTCAGGAGACCATCCGCCACCTCATCAGGAGCATTGCACA
>NC_036854.1:15451355-15611887 GCF_002910315.2 Salvelinus sp. IW2-2015 | reverse complement strand
TACGAGTCTACAACCCACCAATAGGTGCTGCTCAGGTAGATGCATCCGCTCATCCCGGATGCACATCAATGCGAGCGGTTTGGACCAAGATAGGTTTGCTGTGTCTGTCAGCGTAGTGTCCAGAGCATGGAGGCGCTACCAGGAGACAGGCCAGTACATCAGGAGACGTGGAGGAGGCCGTAGGAGGGCAACAACCCAGCAGCAGGACCGTTACCTCCGCCTTTGTGCAAGGAGAGGCAGGAGGAGCACTGCCAGAGCCCTGCAAAATTACCTCCAGCAGGCCACAAATGTGCATGTGTCTGCTCAAACGCGTCAGAAACAGACTCCATGAGGGTGGTATATGAAGGCTCACGCCCCCCTCCTCTACTACGAGGGTTGTGTGGTTGTTGCTTTTACTAGTCTCTTTTTCCTTCCTAATCATCCGTCTGCGTAGGGATCTCCTCCGTTTGGCATTCTTTGTCTCAGTGCTAGTGTAACTCTCTTCACTCGCGCAATGATTCGCATATCCATAATCTCTCGCTCACCACTTCGGTGCCACCTTGCTGCTCTTCTCACCAGATGTGCAACTAACGCAAAGGTTCCATCACTGCTACCTGCACGTGACAGACGTTCAACAGAGTCCTTGGAGACGCCGTGCGCACAGAGGCGAACGTCTCCTCGCTGACTGCCCTAAGTCGCCACACCATCTGCCTCAGCCCCAAGAAATTCGCACCGGGCGTAACTTTGGCGGTGCTGGCGCGACGTCAGTTCATGCGCTGAGCCCGCATCACCACCTCCACCTCTGGTGGCGCCCATATTCTTACTTCTTGACGAGCGGCCTGGCACACAGACTCCTCCCACTCCTGCTCTCGCCATGATTGTGGAGCTCCTTTCCTGACCTTGCCTATTATATCTCTTTACCGATGTATGCATAGTATCCTCCAAAACCCTCCTTATGTGAGCACCATATGTCTGGTGCGTCGTGTCGTTTTTCCTCTTTCTTTGTTGTGGTGTAGGCCCTGGGAGTCCTCTAATGCAAAGACAATGCTAGACCTCATGTGGCTGGAGTGTGTCAGCCATTCCCTTGCAAGAGGAAGGCTTATTGATTTATAGGATCTGTCCATCTCCCGACCGAATTCCTCAGATCTCTCTGAACATATATCCATGTGTTTGAGTGAGTCCCATTTATACATGTGAAAGTCCAATTAAAATCCTGTAACTTCGCTTCACAATTTACAACGTTCACGGCTCTCTCGATATATCCAGCACACAACAGACTGTATCGCAAGGACACGTCTAGCCAGGGGATGGACTTTAGAGTACTCACGATGTTGTGCTTGGAAGGGCAACGTGAGCATTCTCGCCCTCTCAGTTACCCAGAATGAACCATCCCCCCCTCTATTCCACTATAGAAGCAGCATTTGCACCAGTCTGTTGTAGTGTTGGAGGGACCGGTCAATACAGGCTCCATCCATATAGAAATAGTGGTGCCTTTCTCTAGTCAGAACCACTCCACTAATTAGCTACGTAAGTGAGTCTAGTGCGGTCTCAATGAGTACGTAAAATTGACATTTCTCCACTAGTCTGTCAGTCCGTGGCGCGCAACCTCTAGCCTCTAGATAGTATTGTGTGCTATATCCTTCCTACACCTATCTAACATTCTTCGCGTTTCGGTGATATACTCCCTCAAATATCCAAGACCTCCCATGTGGTAGATTGGATAAAGATGTGTATAGAGATTTTGGCTGGGCGCCCATCTAGTCTGATTAATGGTGATCATCGTGGGTTGAACCTTGTTATGATATGATCAACACCGTGGCGACAGGTCCTTGTTTCCCCGAAGAACCCATGACTCGTGTTACACAGATGAGCTAACCAAGCGTTCCTGATTCTATCCCATCTCAGAAGAGGCACATGAGGGTTTATGAGTGTCACCGCTCACTACTAGGAGTGCGCTGCTTTATGCTCAATCCTCTTTTCCTACTTTCGCTCAACGTGAGGATGATTGCGCCTGTCACTCTTATTATTTTGAGTACTGATAGTAGACTAATATAAAATTTATCACACTCGCTCATAATCTTCGCTATGGCTCTGGCATTGGCACACACACAAACCGAGCAGCCATAGGCAAAGGCCTTCCTGTGACTAGCTATGTCACTCTGGAAATGGTTAGCGTCGACGACCTATGGATCGATCAGATATGGAGCGAGGGCACATGAGTAGTTTCAGACCCCAAGGTATCGGACATGCCGGGACACCGCCATCCATGTGCGCAGAGCCCGTGTTTGTATATGCGGGAACGATCCACCTTCTCGGCTCCATTGTCTGGGCTCTCGAGAGGCTCTGATAGCCAAGTATTGAGTCTGTAAACTCACGCCTTTCTGCTACCATAAACACATTCTCTCTAGAGACAGCCCCCCGACCCATAGCGCTAAAGATTGAGCCTCCCCATCTCGATCATTGCTGGCAAATATCTTCCTGTCCAAGAGAAACAGCCTGTCAGGGTGATGGCCAGTCAGTTTTGATGATCAAAGCAACAAAACTATATTTTTTCTCTCCCAAGTGCCCCTCATCTTTCGAGAGTGCGACCTTAGGACCTGAGGCCTCTCTCTGTCAAGTGCTCGCTTTTGCTAATCAATTTAACTCACTTTGCTCCTGAATACCACTGTGTGTTCTCGACCCATTTTCCTGTTTTCTGCTTAATGCGAGTGCTCACTGCTAATGGGGGCATTTCCTGCTTCCAACTTAGTTACCAACCATTACATTCCCTCTATTTCGCTCGGTGGCTTCTCCCTCCGATGTATAGTGGCATGAGTCTCTAGCTACTAGCCCTAATTTGTCTGTCTGCTACAGTCCTCTGATCACTCCTAATTTCTCAGTCGCCTAATGTTCTTTTACCCTGTCATGACGATTGGAGAGACGAGTGCACTCAGGCGATGATTTTATCTGTACCCTGCGCCCAGACAACCCACACCGCGAGAGTAGCCTCGCCAGTCGCGTCTATTTTTAAAGACTGGAAGATGAGGCCATGGATCGTGGAAAAGGCGTTAGTCTTCCCAGGAGAAAGAGAAGTAACAAATGAGCAGCAAAGTCTCTCTCTAAAGAGCGACTCATATCATGAGGGACTATGTTCTTACTCTCACAAGCCCTCCTACCAAATTATGATGACAGATGAGGTGTGCAGCGAGGACGTTATAGTGCCCTCTATCCGGTTTCTCTGCTTGAATGGGCAAATAAGAACTCTCTGTGACTAGCTCTCTCACATGTTATCTCCTTATTTTGACACTCTCGTGAGTGGGTGATACGCCCTGTAGGTAGAAACTAAAATGGTAAATTTTTCGAGATAGATACTCACACTCCGTGACTGACACTAGTGTTGGGTGACTCGACATGGACTGGTTTAGACACAGCGTGCCGAGACGAGAACATAGGTGAACAATCAATATCGCGCTCTCTCAGAGAACGAGGGAAACACATTCACCAACCAGTCCATGAGACAGCTTGGTGTCTAGTCGTGCTTGCGGTGCGTTTCTTCATAAGAGTCTGTGTTTCATAGATGACAGGTGTTCTAGTGTCGGACAGAATCCATTGCGCTTCCAGCCAGAGAATTAGAAACATTGCGTTATGTCACAAGGGGACCTGATTAATATAGACAAACCAGTTTCCATATTTTCTCTTGTTTACAAATAATATCTCTCTCCATGGTAGAGATTTCAGGAACCGTTCATGCCACACATCTCGTATTTTAGGGTATTCATCTAGTGAGCCAAGTTAAACAGCACATATGTGATTAGTGGGGCGCTCATCTGCTATCGTGTACTGCTTACATACAATTGGCGCCCCACTCGCTGCGCCACTATTGCTCGCGATTAGCATACGAAAATATTAACCATTTTCTCGAGCTTCAGGTCCCTTATGAGATATTCCAAATATCGACTCTATACAAAATAATTGCTGTAAAAAAAATCCTTGCCATTCCAATTTGTACTGCAAACAAAAATCAGAATCCTTTGGGCTGCAGTGATTCCGCTTCTACTCAGTGTGTGACTTGAGTTCATTCTGTCTCGACTGTGTGTTTACATACACAGACTCAAGCCATCTCCTGTCCTAATTTGCGTCAATAGTAGGGACAGCTCCCATAGGAGATCTGCCAGATTTCTCTCTAGCTTGCAAGATCGGTGTGAAGGCAAATACGTCGGTCCCCGAACTACCTACAGTGGATCGCGCCAACTGACCTCCGGCCCAGCCACTTACACAAGAGCACTATGTATACTTCAATCCGACGACACTTTCTGGGATCATTGAGCAGTGAGTTGTTCTATGTCGTGCTTCAAGCCGAGATTCACTCTCAGTAGTTTTTGTATGACCACCTCTGCCTAATCTGGCCCAAATATATTATACATGGGGGGGGGGGTGGAGCTAGAGGGAACATCGGGTATAGGAGATATTCCTGCATTCCTCTAAGCATAGGGTAGTGTCAATGTCGTTTCTACACTTAAAATATATTTCACGGACTCTATTATCTATGTGAGTAATCTCTAACCCCTACCATTTTTCTTCTCACATCGGTCATAATGTCCCCTTTATATCTCTATTCAGGTGTACAGATTTATTTTTCAATTTATTCATCCTCAAACTTCAGGTTAGCAGTATAGTAGAGAGCTCCAGTATATATACCTTCATAACTAGAGAGTAAGTAGAGTGGTATATCATTTTAAATATAAATGTCTTATGAAGCAAGCTGCTCTCCTCGCGTTTGGGGATTTGAGGATTAGGGCCCTCATATAAGGTGTGATGGGTTCTATAAAGTGACTTGTGGGTATGCGACAGCACAAGAGTGGAGTGAGAATGAGCTATTTGAAAAGGAGACCTTTGTATGAGGTTAGGTGGCCTCGTCTCCGGTTGATGCCAGTGCCCACAAATCTAGGGGTGCTGAAGGACGTGAACAGGGTAGCCATGCAGCAGGTCGACAGGAAACCTGATAAGAGTGCAAAAGCGAGAAGTTTCTGGTATAAGGAGCTACCCACTCCGAAGATGGGAGCGGATGGATGCAGAATTGGTTGAATCCCGGACCGGGGCGAGGGATGGAACCCTGAGGAGAAGCGACGCACAAGTGACCCAGCGTTATCTGGGATTAGGGGAGTTTGGCCGGCCAGGATGTGTTCTTGTGCCATCGCTTTGTAGTGACTTCCTGTGGTGGGCCAGGCCACCTCTTGACCACATTGTGCGGCTGGCTTGCCGGGTTAAGGATGCATTGTGTCAAGAATTCACGTTGCAGCTTGACGGGAGTGTGTTTCGGAGAACGCACGGCTCTCGACCTTCGCTATCCCGAGGCCTACTTATGGAGTTGCAGCGATGGGACAAAGACAATCGGATTGACGGAAAAAGAGGGAAAATAAATAAAATTTATAGAAAAAATTAGGGTTGTACGTTGAGGTGAGGGAAGGATAGAGGAGGGGTACAATAAGAGTGTGGTGGTGATGTAAGTGAGTAAAGGTAGTGAAGAGAGACTTAAAGGGCGTGAGAGGCAGTATGTGTAGTTAAGTAGGTAAATACACAAGTGCTCCAGAGCAGTTAACTAGTAGGACTGATGAAATCTGAGAGAGTTGATGTGGAGATAAGGTTACAGATTGTATAACCTTTCTCATATAGTTGCAGTAGGGGTGGCGTGCGGACCGCCTTTGTCCACCTGCCTGTGGCTGATTTCTCTCATTATACAAACACCATGGCGAGTGCCCGCGCGAGGTAGTGTTCAGGTTATGGACGTGCACAAAGAGAACGTGCGCGGAGTGTATGTGAGCATGAGACGGCTTCCTCAGTACATTACCAGAGGTTTGTTACACTTGGGTCCCACGTAATTCTGCGTGAGCTGCAAGTCCATACATCAACTGTTATTAGATTCCGAACATCCGTCCGTCCCAGCGCCACGGTGCTGCACACCCACGCATATCGGAGCCGATTACAAACTATCTCAGATCATCTCAGGCTCATGCATCCCCAGCGAGAGAGAGAGATGCCAATTTACTGGCATTATCGCGTGTCGACATGGACTCTGCTGGAAGAATGTGTGGTACCTCATGGAGATGTGCCAAACTCCTTAATTCTGGCCTCCTCCTATCTGCCAGGCATTGCAAGATATGATATAATACTATGTGTGAGCACTCACTACGTTTGCTCTCATATGTAGAAGAGCCTCACCTTACGCCTTGTTCAAGCAACCTATTGTAATAAGATTCCCGACTTTATCTCAATTAACAGGTGGCTTGAGTGAATATAAACCACAATAAGGCCTGTCCACTACCATAAAAATGTTTCATACGCATTACAAAAGAGCGAAACAGTATCGAGGTATGTCAACCATACTCTGAGATTATAGCTTGGTGCTATTCTCTGAGCGATGTGCGAGACAAGTGAATAATAGATTTCATAGAGAATCACAACTTACGCGACTCTAAGAGGTAAGCTAAGATGAATTCGCACGGGATGTTTCCTTGATCTAGTAGGCTTGTTAGTGTAATCGAAATAGCATTGGATATATATATATTTATTTTACATTTGTCTCTGTGTCCTTCTTTGAGAGTGACTATCAAACCTCATTGCGTCATACCACTCCTCGAGCTCTCGTACATGTATGTTGCTCCGTGCTTGTCGGTAGCTAGTCTAGGCAACTGACATAATAGTAAGTCTAAGAGTACTCTGATATTCTAGAGCGTTAAGCCAATTCAACTTTTCACAAGAACTTTAGCCGACAATCACGGCTTTACTACAACTCCCACTCTCTATATAATACCTCTCCCTGTCATTTGCCTGTTCAACTATTTAAAACTCTCTCAGTGTTATAATTTTTCCTGCTGATTTTAACGATATCACCTATAACAGTATGAGCTAGCTAGCTCTTGTTTGCATATGACACCAAATGATATGATTACTCGTTAACATACAGAAATAAGATTAGTATTCCGCATAGCTGAATGAGTACAGACATAGAGTTCATCATGTCGAGTAGGAGCTCTAATCATCATCGCCATCCTACAACGAGTGTGAGCAGAGTGGAAGCCGATTGATGTCATAATGTAACTGCGTGTTTGTGTAGATAAATTGTCATTTGCATTTGTAATGTTTTGTGTAATTGTTTGTCCAGCAAATCTGTTGGCTAATTGTGAGATGTCTCGCCTGACGATAGCTGCTGTCACAAAAGCAGCCAAACCTAGCTAGTCGTGTTTGGTATGTCATGCTGCAGACTGCCACTGTTTGCGAGTGCTGTCGAGCCCTCTCGATGCTTAAGTTCCCCACCGATTCCGAAGCTCGGTGAGCCCCAACATGACATTCTCTCACACCTCCCGTGTGCATCATCTACAGAGTATTCAGCGATTCCACTGCTCCGAGCTTGCGAAGCCCACCATATCAAACATCAGACACCTGATAATTATGCTAGCTTAGTGTGTGGGCGAGATTGTGTTGACATATTACCAACATGAGTGACAAAAGTATGGGATGGGCTTTAGAGGTTGGAAAGAAGAGTGTGATAAAAGATAAGCGAAAACAAAGTTAAGCACTGTCGAGACAGTCTCGTCGGGGTTAAGCTGAAGTCAAAGTTAAGTGTGAGAAAAAGTGATGTCACGATTTCCACCGAAGGTGGCTACTTCTCCCTTCTTTTTTGTTTGTTGAATCCATAGTTCTAATGACTTACTCGTTTATACCTTGCATGATATCTTTGAGTTGGGAAAATTATCATGTGTTTTAGGTGGTCCACATCGATACGTGGCTTCTCTGCTGTTGTGATCTGTCATGCGGGATCTTTCGTGTGTGTAGGTTATGCGTCATTGCGCGTCGGTGCTGTGCCCTAGAGATTTGCGAGGCGACACAGGACTAATATTACCACCATCTCCTCGGTGTCGTTTTACTGAACGCTCTCGTTGGATCTACTTTATATATTGGGTGAAGCTAGATTAGTCATGTCTAGTGACTTACCATCCTGTTTCTGATCTCCTCTTTCGGAATAATGGCTCCGTTACGTTTTCTGACTTGGAGTTACCCTCTCGAGATTCGCGGTCGTGGATTCTTCGGGAGCACCCCCCTGAGCCCCACCGCATTTCATCGAGCTGTTTTAGTTTTGGACTTCCAGAGGCATAAAATTATATCCTTATTGTACCATTAAGCTTCTATTGAGGAACCTATTCCTAAGCTAGGCACTCTCACTAGTGCTACTCCATTGACTATTTAGCCACCTACCTCAGTTCCTAGAGCTATAGATCCGAAGACACCACTCTGATGCAAGGAGAATAGACACAGGATCTCTAAGACAATAACAGCCGCATTTCCAAGACCTCTATCTTGTACAACTACTGACGTGTTTATATCACGAGGTAACGCATAGAGTGCGAAAATAATGTTACATTTACGTCATATAGCCCTCATCTATAATACACACGAACAGCTTATGCTCAAAATATTTGAGACTCTCTGCACTTGCTCTCTCCATCAACGATCCACTCACGAGGCCTCTCAACTATATCTCTCGTCGCAGTGATGCGGTCATTTTCACCAGAATATACAGTGTCATACTCAAAGAGCGATTCACCATCAGGGCCATCGCTACAACCACGAATTGAGCACCATGCTTTATTCCCAACACGTCTCGGTGTGTCACTCGACGAGCTTTGGGCTGATTAGAATGTCTTTATTGGTCTGGTGGTGGACCATATTACGAATAGTTTTTGTTTACACAACAGGGAAAAAAACTGTTGAGGCATGGTGCAAAATATCTCCAGCAGCATTGCATTCTTGACACAAACCGGTGCGCCTGGCATCCTTACTACATGTACCATATCCCATTCAAAGGCACTTAAATCTTTTGGCTTGCCCATTTCACCTCTTGCAATGGCACACAGAACAACAATCCATGTTTTAGTTGTTGTCTATATATACTTTAAAAATCCCTTCCTTTAACTTGTACTCCCTATCATCATCATCTATATCACTGATTTGAAGTGGATTTACCAAGCATGCCAATACTCAAATGAATGCGCGATAAGCCTCCTTTACCTCTCTCCATCACCTTATTCAGTTCATCATGTCATGGAAGAGAACATGTATTCTTAATGTTTTGAGTAATCTCAGCGAGCATCAGAATGCAACAATATTTGAGAATAGAGTTAACACCTGCCTTTCAGTAATATTCCAGAGAGTTCTTCTGAAACCCTAGGATTAGGTGTCCCAAATGGGCCCCATATGTCCCACATTTATTAGGCGTGGCGAACTGTGCTATTCGCACCAAGAGACATCCTTTAGTGGGGATATAGTCGGTACCCATTTTAGGATGCACCTACATCTTATCTTGAAACTTTTAAAGTACATTTAGGTAAAGAAGTTTGTGTCATAACTAGATGTATGCGAGAAAAGGCGTTGTAGGGAGGTCATACAGGCACGTGGAGGCCACACACACTACTGAGCCTAATTTTGACTTGTTTTAAGGACATTACATCCAAGTTGGATCAGCCTGTAGTGTGGTTTTCCACTTTAATTTTGAGTGTGACTCCAAATCCAGACCTCCATGGGTTGATAAATTTGATTTCCATTGATAATTTATGTGTGATTTTGTTGTCAGCACATTCAACTATGTAAAGAAAAAAGTATTTAATAAGAATATTTCATTCATTCAGATCTAGGATGTGTTATTTTAGTGTTCCCTTCATTTTTTTGAGCAGTGTATAAATATATGGATGAGCGATGGCCGAGCAGCATAGGCAAGGCCTTCCTGTGACATCGGGTGCTGCTGGTGTCATGGAGGGCAGGTAGTTTGCCCCCAGTGATGCACCACCCTCTGGAGAGCCTTGCTGTTGAGGGTGGTGCAGTTGCGTACCAGGCTGTGATACAGCCCGACAGGATGCTCTCGATTGTACATCTGTAGAAGTTTGTCAGGGTTTTGGATGACAAGCCAAATTTCTTCAGCCTCCTGAGGTTGAAGAGGCTCTGTTGTGCCTTCTTCACCACATTGTCTGTGTGGGTGGACCATTTCGGTTTGTAATGTGTACGCTGAGGATCTTAACTTTCCACCTTCTCCATTGCTGTCCCTTCGATGTGGATAGGGAGTGCTCCCTCTGCTGTTTGGTGAAGTCCATGATCATCTCCTTTGTTTTGTTGACGTTGAGTGAGAGGTTGTTTTCCTGACACCACACTCCGAGTGCCCTCACCTATTTAAACTGAAGTGGGTCTAGGGTTGCCGGTAACATGGAGGTGATACGATCTTTGACTAGTCTCTCAAAGCACTTCATGATGACAGATGTGAGTGCTACGGGGTGATAGTCCTTCAGTTCAGTTACCTTTGCCTTCGTGGGTACAGGAACAATGGGTGCCATCTTGAAGCATGTGGGGACAGCAGACTGGTACAGGGAGAGATTAAATATGTCCGTAAACACACCAGCCAGCTGGTCTGCGCATGCTCTTCACAAGAGGTTTTCATGCATTTCTAGTGTCTGGACAGAGATCCATTGGTTCAGCAAGAGAATTAGAAACATCTATAACAAGGAGCTGTTTAAAAGGTTCCAACTTTCAGCAATATACAGTGATGACCGTCCCCACATGTATGGGACACATACATTAACAAATGGTGAGAGCTCATCATGACTGTACTCAATGCCCCCCCCCTCCCATCCCACAGCTCAAAATTAACCTGCCACCATCTATAAATCCAAATATTACAAAAATAATTGCTTTAAAAAAATCCTTGCCATTCCATTTGTCACTGCAAACAAATAATCTTTGGGCTGAATTTCCTCTACCGTGTGACTTGATTTCATTCTCTGATGTGTAATTAAAATAAGCACTGATTCTAATTATTAGGGACAGCAGGAGATTTGCATTGTTATCAATTCTTTGAAAATAAGTCATACACAGATGCACGCTCGCGCACACACACAAGCACATGAACACACACTCTGATTAGCATATTTTCATTACTCTCAGCAAATTAATTTTTTACACCTCTGCTATACATGGGAGTTATAGGAGATATTCCTGATTTTAACAGGATCATTTGTTTACCTTAAAATATCACAAATATCATGGGTACCTACATTTTCTTCTCACACTAGCCCATGATCAGGTGTACAGTATATTACAAACTTCAGGTACAGAGAGAGCAGTGTTCTTCCTCTAGGGTGGGTTTGCAGATGCCAGTCTCTTTGGGGATGGGGCAAGGTGGGGGAAGGGGGAGGCAGGGGATGAGCTGAGGGAGGTATGGATGCAGTGTGGTTGATGCAGGAAAAGGGGAGGGGTGAAGGGAGAGGGTGCATGGTTGAAGAGGAAAGGGTAAGGCACAAGATGGGAAGGGATGGATGCAGAATGGTTGAATCGGGGGAGGGTGGACGAGGAGAGGGTTGATGAGGAGAGGAAGAGGCAAGGGGGGAGGGTGGATGAAGAGAGGCACTGAAAGGGGTGAGAGGCAGGGTATGTGGAGGAGGACCAGCGAAGAGAAGGGCTGAGACTGGGGGATGTGGAGAAGGTAGACGTATACCTCATTAGTGCAGTAGGGGGGTGGGGAAGCGGTTGCCACCTGTGCTGTCTCATCAACACCATGGCAGGCGGGGGGTTGTATTAGTGGAGACAAAGAGCGGGGAGTATGGTGTTCTTATTCATTACCAGAGGTTTTCTCCATATCTGACTGACACACATAAAATACATCCTCGTCCCAGCAGCTCACAAAAAACAATGACACCATCATGCATCAGTTTAATAGCAATGTGCAGACTGGGAATGTGTCCAGAATGGCATCCTATTCCCTATACAGTGCACTACTACTGACCAGAGCCCCATAGGCTGGGTAATCTAGATAATCCAAATATTTGTGTTAAACACAATAAGGCTGTCCACTACCATAAAAGTTTAAATGCATTAAAAGACACACATTTGGGGTCACACTTGAGAAAAGTGTATCACTGTGCAGACAAAGAGTCTGAGTAAAAAACTCTAAGAGGAAGAAAGAGAGGGAGTTGTCTGTGCGGTTGTTATGATGGTGATTTAATGTATTTTCTTCTGTCTCTGGTCTCCTCTCTCTCCTCTGCCTCTCTACTGTCTGACAATGAGTAGTGACAGGAACATTACTCAAAATTAGGACTTTCACACTCCATTTCATTTACATTGCCTGTCAACCTGAACCATTTTTTTTCTACACCGAACAAAAAATGTATGTAAACCAAAATGATACAAGATATAGTGATTCACTTCGGGATCTATTCTCCATAAGAGGGGAGTGAGCTGTGTGTCTATGTACTTTGTGTGTACTCATGCGTGTAGTTTGTAGTGTGTCAGCAACTGTGCATGTGAATGCGTCTGCATGCATAACCTGATTATCTTGGTGGGAGCATCTGCAGACTGCACTGCTGGCTCACCCTTGATGTAAGCCCCTCGGTTGGTGGCCAATGACATTAACCGTGGTTCTCAGTAATTCAGATTCTGGTTGGGAGCAGCATCATGATGTAATTGTCATAGGGGGTTTGATTACCAACATGACAAAGATGGGATGGGCTTTAGAGGTGGAAAGAAAGAGATGGGTAAAGAGGAACAGAGAGTGAGCGCGAGAGTAAATAAGTGTGAGAAAAAGTGAGTGTCACGACTTCCACCGAAGGTGGCTCTTCTCCCTTTCTTTTTTGTTTGTGTCTGTCTGTTTCTTACACCTGTGTTCTATTGAGTTAATTTATGTGGGTTTATTAACCTCGTTGCCTGCTGTTATTTCTTGTGCGGGATTATTTCTGTGTTTGTTTGGTGCGTGTGCTAGATTGCGCCACAGGCTATTCCCACGGTCGTTTGTGCCTTTGTGATTTATTTAGGAGTAGATTGTTTTTTACCTCCTGTTGTCACTTCGAATTCCTGTTTTGTTGGGTGCCTTCGTTGGGTTTGTTTCCTGACCAGTTTTGTGTTTTGGACTTCCAAATAAATATTTTACTATTTGGACCTCAGTGCTCTCCTGCTCCTGACTCTTGCACCTACCTCGTCCTAGTGAGGCACCTTACAGAGAGATCAACAACCGCTCCAAGCACTGCACTCTGACTGTTTAACGTTACCTGTGAAGCTCTTAGCTACCTATATACACAGGAACACCTTCCTAATATTGAGTTGCTTTTGCCCTCAGAACAGCCTCAATTCGTCGGGTATGGACTTACAAGATGTCAAAAGCGTTCCACAGGGATGCTGGCCCATGTTGACTCCAATGCTTCCCACAGTTGTGTCAAGTTGGCTGGATGTCTTTTTGGTGGTGGACCATTCTTGATACACACGGGAAACTGTTGAGCATGAAAAACCCAGCAGCATTGCAGTTCTTGACACAAACCGGTGCGCCTGGCACCTACTACATGTACCATATCCCATTCAAAGGCACTTAAATCTTTTGTCTTGCCCATTCACCCTCTGAATGGCACACATACACAATCCATGTTTTAGTTGTCTCAATACTTAAAAATCCTTCTTTAACTTGTCTCCTCCTGTTCATCTACACTGATTGAAGTGGATTTAACAAGTGACATCAATAAGGGATAAGCTTTTACCTGGATTCACCTGATCAGTCTGTGTCATGGAAAGAGAACATGTTCTTAATGTTTTGTATACTCAGTGTACATGCACACTATTTTAGAGAATAGGAAACACCTGCTTTATATTTTCCAGAGAGTCTTCTGAAACCTAGGATGTGTCCCAAATGGCCCCATATTCCCTTTATAGCACACTGCTTTTGACCAGGACCCTTAGGGGTATAGGGTACCATTTAGGATGCAATCTTATTCTGAACTTTAAAGTACATTTAGGTAAAGAAAGTTGTGTCATAACAGTGTATGCGAGAAAAACTAATGAGCACCTCTGTTCTGTTCAGTTCCTTCCATCCAGGAGGAATTGTATTATTCTTCCAATTTCACAGTTCACTGTGCTCATGTCTGTCTACCCACCCACACCTCCATTAACATGCATGAAGCACAGCAAGGGTGCAAGCTCCGGGGAAGGTCTCCCAAAGTCAGAGTTTACTTTTTGGCACTGCTAAGGGTGTGAAAACTGTCAGCGATCACCGCTGTCTGTCTGACTTGGTGCTTTTCATAATAAATACAACGGTCTTTTGTCTCATTAGAAACCTTGATATTTTATTTAGGACTCACATGAAACCGGTATGGTAAGTTAGGATAGTGAAGCTTTTCCCAATTCAAGTCTTTGAGTACCCACAACAGTACATATTTCTATTGTAGCCCCAGACAAACTCACCTGATTCAACTCATTGAGGGCTTGATGATTAGTTGACAAGTTGAATCAGGTATGCTTGTCTGGGGCTAGATCAAAATGTGTACTGTTGGGGATACTTGAGGACTGGAGTTGGCAAACACTGGGATAGAGTATGCAAGTCGTTGTTTTTGAGTGACATTCACAATGATTTTCATTCATAGCCTGTTTTCATTTTCATACACTGGCGCAAGTAAACAAACAATGTGAGTCCAATTGACCCAAAGTTATTAATTTTTTAATCTCCCAATCCACTGTTGGTAAATGGTTTGAATTTATTCATGCAAATTAGCATTTTAATTAACAGTCGGAATTTGGGGAACTTGGCATTAGCGTGATGTGATCTATTATAGTTTTTTTTCCTGGGAATCAATTCTGAGTAAACAAATAGCATTACAACAAGGATAATTATTCCTTATTGGGAAATGCAAAAGAGCAAATCAATAATTTGGTTGAGATTCACATCATCACAATTTAATTAACCCATTTTCTATCTCTCAAATAATATTAGGTTTTATGTATGGGGCCTCTACTTATCAATACAATTTAATTGAATCATGGTACTCACAGGGTTTATATGGCTTTTCAGAGTCAGGTATCTGGACTACAAATGCCAATGAATAATCTAGACATGAACAATTTCAATGGACATTATGTCCTTGTTTCCTTATATGTATTGTATATGTTAACTTGTATTATTTATACAGGTAACTGCCAAAATAATGGAAACTGTCACGTTCGTCATAAGGAATGGACCAAGGCGTAGCGTGCGTAGAGTTCCACATATTTTAATAAATAGAAACTCACAAAACAAGCACAAACGAAACGTGACATTCTGGACTACTCACAGGCAGCTACACAAACACAAGATCCCACAAAGCACAAAGGGGAAATGGCTGCCTAAAAATAATCCCCAATCAGAGACAACGATAAACAGCTGCCTCTGATTGGGAACCATAACAGGCCAACATCGACATATAAAACGCCTAGATGACCCACCCTAAATCACACCCCGACCTAACCAACATAGAGAATAAAAGCTCTCTATGGTCAGGGCGTGACAGAAACACTTAAGTAAATGAGGGATATGAAGTACATTAAAGACAGGTGCTTCCACACAGGTGTGGTTCCTGAGTTAATTAAGATAATGAACATCCCATCTTGTTAGAGCAATGTAATTTACATCATTTGAGTCAATTGGAGGTGTACCTGTGGATGTATTTCAATGCCTACCTTCAAACTCAAGGCCTCTTTGCTTGACATCTTGGGAAAATCAAAAGAAATCAGCCAAGACCTCAGAAAAATAATTGTAGACCTCCACAAATCTGGTTCATCCTTGGGAGCAATTTCCAAACGCCTGAAGGTACCACGTTCATCTATACAACAATAGTACGCAAGTATAAACACGATGGGACCATGCAGCCATCATATTGCTCAGGAAGGAGACGTGTTCTGTCTCCTAGAAAATAACGTACTTTGGTGCGAAAAGTGCAAATCAATCCCAGAACAAGAGCAAAGGACCTTATGCTGGAGGAAACAGGTATAAAAGTATCTATATCCACAGTAAAACGAGTTGATAAAAATATTGACATAACCTGAAAGGCCGCTCAGCAAGGAAGAAGCCACTGCTCCAAAACAGCCATAAATAAGCCAGACTACAGCACATGGGGACAAAGATCGTACTTTTGGAGAAATGTTCTCTGGTCTGATGAAACAGAAATAAAACTATTTTGCCATAATAACCATTGTTATGTTTGGAGGAAAAAGGGGGACGCTTGCAAGCCGAAGAACACCTTCCCAACAGTGAAGCACAGGGGTGGCAGCATCATGTTGTGGGGGTGCCTTGCTGCAGGAGGGACTGGTGCAACATCTCAAGACATCAGTCGCAAATGAGCTTCCAAATGGACAATGACCCCAAGCATACTTCCAAAGTTGTGGCAAAATGGCTTAAGCACAACAAAGTCAAGGTATTGGAGTGGCCATCACAAAGCCCTGACCTCAATCCTATAGAAGATTTGTGGGCAGAACTGAAAAAGTGTGTGTGAGCATGGAGGCCTACAAACCTGACTCAGTTACACCAGCTCTGTCAGGAGGAATGGGCCAACATTCACCCAACTTATTGTGGGAAGCTTGTGGAAGGCTACCCGAAACGTTTGACCCAAGTTAAACAATTTAAAGGCAATGCTACCAAATACTAATTGAGTATATGTAAACTTCTGACCCACTGGGAATGTGATGAAAGAAATAAAAGCTGAAATAAATCGTTCTCTCTACTATTATTCTGACATTTCAAATTCTTAAAATAAAGTGGGGATCCTAACTGACCTAAGACAGGGATTTTTTACTAGGAATACATGTCAGAAATTGTGAAACTGAGTTTAAATGTATTTGGCTAAGGTGTATGTAAACTTCTGACTTCAACTGTACATATGAGATGAGTAAAGCAGCACGTTGTCACGCCCTGACCATAGATTGCTTTGTATGTTTCTATGTTTTGTTTGGTCAGGGTGTGATGTGGGTCCTGTCCTGAGACGCCTGAGCCGCCCGTCTGTCCTGAGCCGCCTGAGCCGCCCGTCTGTCCTGAGCCGCCTAAGCCGCCCGTCTGTCCTGAGCCGCCTGAGCTGCCACGTCTCAGGAGCCGAGCCGCCCGCATCGGTATGGGGCCGCCTGAGCCGCCCGTTGGTCAGGAGCCGCCTGAGCCGCCCGAGCCGCCCGTCGGTCAGGAGCCGCCTGAGCCGCCCGTCGGTCAGGAGCCGCCTGAGCCGCCCTCCTGTCCGGATCTGCCAGAGTCTCCCTTCAGTCCGGATCTGCCAGTCTCCCTCCAGTCCGGATCTGCCAGAGTCTCCCTCCAGTCCGGTTCTGCCAGAGTCTCCCTCCAGTCTTGATCTGCCAGATTCTCCCTCTAGTCCGGATCTGCCCTCCAGTCCGGATCTGTCCCTCAGTTCGGAGCTGCCCCTCAGTCCAGAGGCGCCCCTCAGTCCAGAGGCGCCCCTCAGTCCAGTGGTGCCCTTTATTAGGGTCCCCAGTCCAAGGTCGGCGGTGAGGGTCGCCGCTCCAAAGACGCCACTTAAGCGGGCTAAGACAATGGTGGAGTGGGGTACACGTCCCGCGCCAGAGCCGCCACCACGGACAGATGCCCACCCAGACCCTCCCCTATAGGTTCAGGTTTTGCGGCCGGAGTCCGCACCTTTGGTTGGGGGGGGGTACTGTCACGCCCTGACTATAGATTGCTTTGTATGTTTCTATGTTTTGTTTGGTCAGGGTGTGATGTGGGTGGGCATTCTATGTTGTATGTCTAGGGGTTCTTTTTCTATGTGTTTGGCCTAGTATGGTTCTCAATCAGAGGCAGGTGTCAGTCATTGTCTCTGATAGGGAGCCATATTTAGGTAGCCTGTTTTCCTTTGGGTTTTGGTGGGTAGTTATTTTCTGTATCCTGTGTTAGGGTTTTCACCATACGGGACTGTTTCGGGTTGTTTGTTTTGTATTTTTGTTATTTCGTTCAGTGTTCTGTTTGATTGATTAAATTATCATTATGGACACTTACCACGCTGCGTATTTGTCCAATCCTTGCTACTCCTCATCAGATGAAGAGGACGAAACCCGTTACACACGTAAACATTATTAAAGTGACTAGTGGTCCATTATTAAAGTGATCAGTGATTCCATGTCTATGTAGATAGGGCGGTAGCCTCTAAGGTGCAGGGTTGCGTAACCGGGTGGAAACCGGCTAGTGATGGCTATTTAACAGTCTGATGGCCTTGAGATAGGAACTGTTTTTCAGTCTCTCAGCTTTGATGCACCTGTACTGACCTCGCCTTCTGGGATGCACAGGCCGTGGCTCGGGTGGTTGATGTCCTTGATAATCTTTTTGGCCTTCCTGTGACATAGGGTTCTGTAGATATCCTGGAGGGCAGGTAGTTTGCCCCCGGTGATGTGTTCGGAAGACCGCACCACCCTCTGGAGAGCCCTGCGGTGCAGTTGCCGTACCAGGTGGTGATACAGCCCGACAGGATGCTCTCAATTGTGCATCTGTAATATTTTGTCAGGGTTTTAGGGGCCAAGCCAAATTTCTTCAGCCTCCTAAGTTTGAAGAGGCGCTGTTGCACTGTCTGTGTGGGTGGACCATTTCAGATCATCAGTACGCCAAGGAAATTGAGGCTTTCCTCCTTCTCCACTGCAGTCCCGTCGATTTGGATAGGGGCGTGCTCTCTCCGCTGTTTCCTGAAGTCCACGATCAGCTCCTTTGTTTTGTTAACGTTGAGTGAGAGGTTATTTTCCTGCACCATTCTCCCAGGGCTCTCACCTCCTCCCTGTAGGCTGTCTTGTCATTGTTGGCAATCATGCCTACTGCTGTTGTGTCGTCTGCAAACTTGATGATTGCGTTGGAGGCATGCTTGGCCACGCAGTCATGGGTGAACAGAGAGTACAGGAGGGGGCTGAGCACACATCTTTGTGGGGCCCCAGTGTTGAGGATCAGCGAAGTTGAGGTGTTGTCTCCTACCCTCAACACCTGGGGGTGGCCCGTCAGGAAGTCCAGGACCCAGTTGCACAAGTCGGGGTTCAGACCCAGGGCCCCAAGCTTAAATTAACCTCTACTTCATCACCCTCCCGGATCCGGGATCCTCCTCATCAAAAAAGCTGACTAGCATAGCCTAGCCTAACGGGACAGGGATATCATATAATATAATTTTCATGAAATCACAAGTCCAATACAGCAAATGAAAGATAAACTTCTTGTGAATCCAGCCATCATTTCCGATTTTTAAAATGTTTTACAGCGAAAACACTATGTATTTCTATTAGCTAACCACAATAGCCAAACACACAACCGCATATTTTCACCATGTTTCCACCGCATAGGTAGCTTTCACAAAACCCACAAATAGAGATATAATTAATCACTAACCTTGAACAACTTCATCAGATGACAGTCTTATAACATCATGTTATACAATACATTTATGTTTTGTTCGAAAATGTGCATATTTATAGCTATAAATCATAGTTTTACATTGCAGCCACCATCAAAAATAGCACCAAAGCAGCCAGAATAATTACAGAGAGCAACATGAAATACATAAATACTCATCATAAAACATTTATGAAAAATACATTGTGTACAGCAAATGAAAGATAAACATCTTGTGAATCCAGCCAATATTTCCGATTTTTTAATGATGAGCTTGGAGGGTACTATTGTGTTGAATGCTGAGCTATAGTCAATGAACAGCATTCTTGCATAGGAATTTCTCTTGTCCAGTTGGGATAGGGCAGTGTGCAGTGTGATGGCGATTGGTCGTCTGTGGATCTGTTGGGGCGGTAAGCAAATTGAAGTGAGTATAGAGTGTCAGGTAAGGTAGAGGTGATATAATCCTTAACTAGCCTCTCAAAGCACTTCATGATGACAGAAGTGAGCGCTACTGGGCGATAGTCATTCAGTTCAGTTACCTTTGTTCCTGTACCCAAGAAAGCAATGGTAGACATCCTGAAGAAAGTGGGGACAGCAGACTGGGATAGGGAGAGATTGAATATATCCGTAAACACTCCAGCCAGCTGGTCTGCGCATGCTCTGTGCATGCTCATCACAAGAGGTTTTCATGCATTTCTTGTGTCTGGACAGAGATCCATTGGTTCAGCAAGAGAATTAGAAACATCTATAACAAGGAGCTGTTAAAAAGGTTTCTACTTTCAGCAACATACAGTGATGACCGTCCCCATTTGTGAACATACAGATATGTAAATGGTGGCAATACATTTCTGTGTCAATTTATCGGTATTCTCAGTGGGCTATTTTTCATTTGTAGCTCCAATGTAAGAACATGCAGGCCTAGCTACCATCTGTAGCGGCCGGTAGCATCCAATTGACTGTCACATATTATATGATTAGCATGTGTGGGGAAATGGCCTTGGCATTTAGGCGCGTGTCCCAAATGGCATTCTATTCCCTTTAGAGTGTACTACTTTTGACCAGGTCCCATACGGCACTGTTCAAAAGTAGTGCACTACAAAGGGAATACAATGCCATTTTGGATGCATCCAGTCTGTGCATATGAGAGAAATGGAAACATAATGAGGTAATTCAGACACAAATATATGCAGCTCTCTGTCAACACATATTTTCAGAATGGTCAATCAGAAGCATTTAATTTGTACCATGTTTTATTGATGAGATATTACCACAGATAAATGTCGTATGTAGTAAAACAAGGTTGCAGAATACAAAAACAAAAAAACAATGTTTTAATTGAGAATAGGCATTGGTCGGAAGCAGAAAAAGAAAGGAAATTCACATGAGCACCACAATGCCTATTCCACTCATGCCCTACCAAGATTTTCCAGCACACCACTTTGACCTACTCCGGTAGCTGTGTTGCTATTTTATTCAAACTATGTGTAGGCAGGTTGCTTAGGATTCAAACCTCAAACAGCCTACGATTAATTATATTTTCTGGGCATTGGATCACAAACACAGAGAGAGAGAGAGAGAGAGAGAGAGAAGGAATCCCTTTAGGCAAGGGCCCTTGAAATTAACTCAAAGAATGTAGGCATTAAATCTGTTTTGGATCAAACAGCATTCCTTCCCGATATTAAAACAAACATGTTACATAAGGAGGATTTGTTTATTCTTTATTTAGTAATAGTTGTTCATCAACCATTTAAGGCGTTTGTTATTGAATCAAGAAGATTAATTTGATATTACGCAACACTTGTTATTGCAGGGAGTCAGCTGTAATGTTACATGTTCTAGAACATGTGTATTAACGTCTTACCCTATGAGGTCCAGAGTATTGCTGGTTTTCTGTTCTACCTGATAATTAATTGCACACACCTGGTGTCCCAGGTCTAATTCAGTCCCTGATTAGAGGCAAGGTCCATATTTGAATTTGAGGGATCTAGATCTCACTTTAACAACATGATAGGAATCTGAAAAATATATTGTTTCTCTGACAACATGGTAATATGCGTATGAACGGCATTCTCAATGTTGATGGAGCGTTTTAATCTGATCTAGGGCTATCACGTTTTGTGAGCCGGTTGAAGCCTGCGTTTTCACAATAACATCACATTATTACAGATGAGCAGACACACTTTTTAAGGAGCCTCTCTGTCTCTCTGTCTGGCAGAGCATAGCGGAATATGCCTCCCAGTCCGGTACAGTGTGTCTAATAGGGGGTGATGTAAGCAAGCAGTATGGTCTATACAGATGATAGGGGGTGACTCATCGGTTGGCAGCAGCCTGGCAGGCATGCACACACGCTGTGTCCCAAATGGCACTCTATTCCCTATATAGTGCACTACTTTTGACCAGAGCCCATAGGGTAGAATCCAAAGGGCTCTGGTCAAAAGTAGTGCACTATTTGGGGAATTTGGAACACAGACACAGGCAGGGTACCAGGGTTTAATCCCATCAGTAAATAAACCTGATGAGATCTTCCAGGTTTGGTAATACTACTACATTGAGAGTGAGAAATATCCTGTTGCCGAAACTAAAGTAAGTTGTCCTCATAGGTAACATTTTATTTGAAGTGTACCTACTTGCTGCAGTTGTTGGCATTTATGAATTGATGACATTTCTGATGACATTGATGACATTTGCACTGCTTATGAATGTGTTATGTATGGGTTATGAATGTGTTATGACGTCCTTATGTAGGTAGCCTTCAAATGAACTCTTATCCTCAGCCATCTCATTGGTATGAAATGTTGTTTACCAATTATTTTTCTCTTCTCTATCTGTATAATTTCACTTGAGTTGAGTTGACACATTACCATATGAAACGATTCCAATTGATATTCAAGTCAGACACACATACTACTGGTAAAGATTCATATTAATATTCTTGTGCAAACAAACTTCTCCATGGCATATTTTGAAAATATTATTTTCATTCTCGAAGTCTATAAACTCTTGGGTATTCACTCCCACACATAATCAGATTTCCAGAATAGCTCATTTAGTGTTCTCTTTGTCGCAGGATCGTTTTAATGGGATGTTGGGAAAATGTGTTAGTGATAATAATTATGGGTTGTGTTCCAAAATGTCACCCTATTCCATACAATGTACTACATTTGACCATAGCCTATTGGGGTTTGACCAGAGCACTGTGGAGAATAGGTTACCACTTGGGATGCAGCCCTGGTAGTGTGCTTCCCCATACCATGGCGTGTTTGGAAATGGAGATAAGACTTCAGGAGAAATGTCAGAAAAGGTACCGGCTGCTCCGAATCCCTACGAGGAGTGTTTGATAATAAAGATGTTATAAATGAGTGGGTACGGGCGTCTACTTCAATAGACATCTGCACGATACACATGCTAATTGCCTGAAATTGCATTGCTATGCATAGTGTGTTCTACCACTTCCTATTCAAATGAGGATCGGAGATACGTACTCTGCTACTGCACTCATACGAGAACAGTGGTGGGAAAAATGTCAACGATGAACAGCATTAACCCTTTGATAAAACACAGAATTGAATTACTTATATTGTAATTATTTGATTCAGGTCGTAAATTATTAGTGTCAACTATATTTTACAAAATATGTTATCTATCGCAAGTATTGGATCTATTTGTGAGGATACAGTGTTTGGGAAATGAGGTCAAATAAAATGAAAAAAAAGGTATATCTGTCTCGAATAACCATGAAAATGAGTGCCACCTTGCAGTCGTTGTTTTTCATGATCCTATAAAACAGGGCTCTCCCTAGTCCATAAGGGTAAGAAGACAAAGGGTTTGTTCTGCAGTACACCATAGGGCCCGTCCAAAATGGCACCTATTCTCTATATAGTGCACTAGTTTTGATTAGGGCCCATATGATGCCATTTGGGACAAAGTCTTAAAACACTTTACATCTGGTTGCAGCGTCTACCCAGTGGCTCAGCGTCCACCTATAAAATCCTACAGTATACATTGCCTTCAGAATGTATTCACATCCCTTGACATTTTCCACACTTGATTTGTATTACAGCCTGAATTTAAAATGGATTACATTTTGATTTGGTGTCACTGGCCTAAATTCAAAAGGCACTTGCACATCTGAGCTATCTTTTTTGCAGGTGCATGGTAACTTTTCTGACTTCTGTGACCAAGCTAATTTGAGGCTAGCTGTTCTTACTGTTTTGTCTAGTGATTGATAAACTCACAAACGCTTGGATTGCTTTCGCTGTAAAGCATATTTTCAAAATCTGACACGATAGGTGGATTAACAACAAGCTAAGCTGTGTTTTGGTATATTTCACTTGCGATTTCATGATTATAAATATATATTTTTTGGGGGGGGAATTTGGTGCTCTGCAATTCAGCTGTTGTTTACGAAAATGATCCCGCTAAAGGGATCCTTGCGGCAAGAAGTTAACCTCTTGACACTACAGGGGGTGCTGTTTCAACTTGGACATTTATCGTTCCCAAATTAAACTGCCTCMTACTCAATTCTTGCTCGTACAATATGCATATTATTATTACTATTGGATAGAAAACAATCTCTAGTTTCTAAAACCGTTTGAATTATGTCTGTGGGTGAACCAGAACTCTTTCTGCAGCGAAATCCATGACAGGAACTGCGAAGGTCTGAAAACMAGGCTCTGTTCTCAGATCAGTTTAAAGSTCTGTATGTATCCTATGGGTCGACATGAACTGCACCCGCCTTCCCCTGGATGTCAGTAACCAATGAGAAGTGGAATGGAGTGTCTACGTAGTTCTCAGAGCTTATAAAAGGCCAAGGAACGAAGTGCGCTCTCTTTTCGTCATTCGTCATTGCGCAATGCAAGACCTCAAGATGGCATTTTGAAACGCTCAGTTATCGGCCTTAGCTATATCCGTCTGTAATTTAATTCGATATAGGTGTTAGAAACATCATAACGAAGTTATTTTAAACCGAGTTATATCAGTTTATGCGAGTATATTGCTATTTTCGGAATTTCCTTAGTATTGCGTTTTGSGGATTTGGGAATGTTGTGGCCACATAGCTATTGTTAGCTGCTAATTCCGAAGTTGAAGACGACGTTTTACAACCAAGCAACGATTCTTTTGGACAAAGGACACCTTGCCCAAGATTCTGATGGAAGCTCGTCCAAAAAGTAAATTAACTAGTTATGATTTTTATTCGTTATTTAGTGGAAAAATGTCAAGCACGCATTTGTCTGCCGTTGACTTTGCGCCTTAGTCCTGGCTGTTAACGCACACTGATGCTAGTAGACGTTAATTTTAAAATCCTAACTCAGCAGGTCTGCATTAAACTAATGTCATTCTTATTTCTGTTCGACCTTGTATTTTAGTCAATACTAATCGATAAATAATCGTAAACTTACGGTGCCTTCCCAAGATGGTCGCGCAGAATGCATGACCTGTGATTGCCTACTGATCACATGTTATAAAACGATTTTGCTGTCTAAATATGAACTATTTATCGACAAAATCCGTCTATGCATTGGTAATATGTGCTTTACCTGACTGCTCATCTGACGAAGTATATCTAAAGGTTAGTCCAATTCGATCATCTTTTTGTCTGTTCTGTTCACGATCGGCTTAACCTGTGCGGCTGTACAATGCTTCCTGTGTTTTGGCTATTGTGCTAACTAATTAATGCTATTTGTGTTTTCGCTGTAAACACTTAAAAAATTCGACCTATTGGCCTGGTCTTCACAATATGTTGGGCTTTCATTTCCGCTGTACGCTGCTGTTATTTTTCAACATATGTTTTAAGATGCAGGAAATCTAGGTTTGACAGCTTGGCTTCTGAATTATTCTCTGCAGCTGTCGCACTATTTTCAATTGCACGTCAATGTAGAACTGTGACCTTTATACTGAAATATGCTACTCTTTTCTAATAACACCGCGTATGCTATACTACACTACAATATGTTCAGACTTTCATCTTATTGAAGTTGGCTTGGTTAGTGGCATTCTATATCCTTATTTGGATCGATTAGTGAGGCTACTGATTGGAATAAAATCACTGGTAGGTGCGAGTAAAAAGTGGTTGTTCTTTTGCGTACAGTGTTACTAAGTATGATTTACATATTGTGTCGTTCCCTGTAAAACTTTTTAAAAATCGAATGATGGCTGGATTCACATAATCGTATCGTTCATCTGGTGTCTTGACTTTGATTTACTGATATAATTAAATGCTATTATGTTATTTGTGACCGCTCATATGCTATAGGCTATGCTAGTCACGCTTTCTTACATGTTGAGGCGTGCTCCCGATCCGAGTGTATTGGAGGAATTAGACGCTTAATAACATGGATTTCCAAAATTAATTCATTGCGTTCCGCTCACTCGACACAGCGACTGAATCGCCTTGTCTGATCGAGCATCGTTATTCCTTTATCACTCCCTCCTTTCTTACCTTCGTATCCTCTGCTTTCCGCTGCTAAAAGCCAACTTCTATCACATTAATGCACAGCTTCATGCGCTTCTTAATCCATAAGAAATACTCATTGCCACCTTCTCACTCCCTCCGTATCCTCCACCCTTCCCGCCTACTCTGCAGGATGACTTTGCTTATCAATCCATTTAGAAAAGAGAGTTAACCTTTTGTCCAGCCCTCTCGCTATCCGCTTAGCGAACTCCTCGCTTCCCACATTCCATCTGAATCATAGGTCACAGAGTCGAAATTCAATAAATCGATTATTTAGAAATATTTACACTCTTCAACTACTTACAACGTCCCCAGCTATGATGAAGATAACACATCTCTCCTTAGTTAAATCCAGCCAGCTAATGTCACGATTATTCTATAATCGTTTTACCAGTCGGAAAATCACAATATATGTATTTATGTTTAGCTCACCAACAAAAGAAATAATGCACTGATATAAATATTTCTACACAGCATCTGTTCAGCAAGCACCAATAACTCCTAACCGACTAACCTGATACAAACCAAGAATAACCAAGAAGACAACTTACACTTCAGCTATCATGACTAAGCTTATATAACTTATTAATACAACTAATCAGTCTTACTGTACTTCTGTGTATCAAAAATGTTGCACATTTCATGTATAAATCAATCTAGTTACATATGGCGGTTACAATCAGATATTCACTCGAAAGCGCCAGTATAATTACAGTACCACCAACGTGACATACCGAAAACTCATCATAAACATTTATCCTAAAAAATACACTGTCTGCTATAGCAAATGAAAGACAAAATCTAGTGAACAGCGCAATATATTCCGGATTTTTTAAGTGTTTTACAGCGAAAAACCACGATATTATAGCACTCTATTAGCTTTACTGACAACTATCCTAACGCACATACTAACCGCATTCATTCATCAAGGTCACGTTACGCGGCTTTAGATAGGCACTGGTTTAGCCGTTAGCGAATAAACCAGCAACTAGATATAATTTTACTACCCTTTCATCAACCCTTGCCTCAGATGACAGTCCTACTAACATCAGGTTATACATAACTTATTTTGTTCGGAAAATTTGCATATTTAGAGCTGAAATCCGTGGTTATACAATGTGCTAACGTAGCATTTATTTTCCCAGAATGTGGCGGCATTTCTATTAAGACTCTCTCACCTATTCTGACCAAATCTATTCATAAACTATTACAAATACATGTTGTAATAGGAAACGATAGATCCTATTGTTCTTTAATAGCAATTCGCAGTGTTTAGAATGGCTAAAATATCTTGCAGTCACGACTAAGACTTAGTTATGGTAAGGGAATAACCAAAACCTGAGCGCAAAGCTACTAGTACACAGTTCGACAGATATATGAAATAGCATCACAAAATGGTTCCTACCTTTGCTGATCTTCCATCAGAATGTTGTACAAGGGGTCCTTTGTCCAGAACCGTCGTTGTTTGGATTCAGAACGTCCTCTTTCCCTCTTGAATTAGCAAGCACACTGGCCAGGTGGTGCTAACCTCTCCTTCGTGAACAAACGCAAACGACGCAACACGCCTTCTCAGGGCTGAGTGTCTCAGGCTCTGCACACCGGCATTATCATATCCTCACATGGTCTTTCCTATCATTGTTATGCGGATGACTCTCAACTACCTTTCTCCTCCCCCTTCTTACACCCAGGTGGTGACAGGTATCTCTGTGTGCCTGGCAGACATCTCAGCTTGGATGTTGGCCCACCACCTCTAGCTCAACCTTGACAAGCCCGAGCTGCTCTTCCTCCCGAGGAAGGCCTGGCCACTCCAAGACCTCTCCATCATGGTTGACAACTCCACCGTGTCCCCCTCCCAGAATGCAAAGAACGTTGGCGTGACCTTGGACAACACCTGCCGTTCTCTGCAAACAGCAACTCACTCCTGCAGGTTCATGCTATACAACATCTGTAGAGTACAACCTCCCCTCACACAGGAAGCGTTGCAGGTCCTAATCCAAGCACTTGTCATCCCCCATCTGGACTACTGAAACTCGCTGTAGGCTGAGTTTCCCGCTTGTGCCATTAAACCCCTGCAACTTGTCCAGAACACGGCAGGCCACCTGGTGTTTCCCAAGTTCTCCCATGTCAACCCGCTCCTCTGCACACTCCACTAGCTTCCAGTCAAATCTCACATCCAGTACATGACCATGGTGCTTGTCTATAGAGCAGCAAGGGGAACTACCCCTTCCTAATTTCAGGCTATGCTCAAACCCTACAAGCACTCCAGTCTGCCACCTCTGGTCTTTTGGCCCTCCCATCCCTATGGGAGTTCAGCTCCTGCTCAGCCCAGTCAATTCTCTTTTCTGTCCTGGCACCCCAATGGTGGAACAAGCTTTCCCCTGATTCTAGGAGAACTGTCTTTGCTGATTTATTGAGGAAAATTGACTTATAATAACTGAGATAAGTGGTTGTCCCACCTAGCTATCTAAAAATGATGAAACTGGAAGTCACTCTGGATAAGAGGATCTGCTAAATGACTAAAACGCATACAAGAGCAAGTACTGCATCAGATTAATAAAGTGTTCATGTCAAGTGGCTTGATCATAGCAAAGTTTACCAATGACCTTGTAATGATTTTCTACATATTGTTACGTTACAGCCTTATTCTAAAATGGGTTAAATGAATTGTTCCTCATCAATCTAGGCAAAATACCCCATAATGATAAAGCAAAAACATGTTTTTGAAATGTTATTAATTATAAAAATGTAAAGCTGTATTATTATTATGTATTACAGCTGTACTTTTATGTAATAGAGCTGTATTAAGCTGTAAATTATAAAATGTAAATGTAGAGCTTGAGAGGATCTGCAGAGAAGAACGGGAGAAACTCCCCAAATACAAGCTTGTAGCCTCATACCCAAGATGACACAAGGCTGTAATCGCTGCCAAAGGTGCTTCAACAAAGTACTGAGTAAAGGGTCTGAATACTTAATTAAGTAAGTGTGACATTTAAGTTTTTCTTTGTATATACATTGGTAAATAATTCTAAAAACCTATTTTTGCTTTGTCAATATTGGGTATTGGGTTGCAAAGTTCTTTTTTCTTTAATCCATTTTAGAATAAGGCTGTAACGTATCAAAATGTGGAAAAAGTGAAAGGTCTGAATACTTTCAAAATTCACTGTATTCTGCCTTCCATCACTGCACATGGGCAGTACAAAGGAGAGCTACAAAGTTAAATGTAATATTCTGTACTAGCTAGGGTGTAAAGGAGGAAGGTGCTTTCATTTGGCAGCGGTGGCAGGGTAAATCGAGAAGAGAAATTGAGCTCTTGATGAGGCATGAACACTTAGGGGTTCTCACTTCAGTCCAGGAATGATTTATTTTAATAGTCACCCATGGACCCACTGTTACACTGTGTTGGCGTATTAGAAAATGAAAGCTGATGTCAGGCTGATGTTCATTCTGTTGGTTCATTTAGGTGTGTGAGTCAAAGTAGTAGAGTACAACGAGTGTAACGGCTTTCCTCCATCTCTTCATCCGAAGAGGAGTAGCAAGGATTGGACCAAAGTGCAGCGCGGCTAGTGTTCAACATGTTTAATACAGAACAAGTGAAACACTACAAACAACAATACAAAATAACAAATGTGCAAAACCAATACAGACCTATCTGGTGCAGAACACAAACACAGAGACAGGTAACAAACACCCACAAAATCCCAACACAAAACAAGCCTCCTATATATGATTCTCAATCAGGGACAACGATTACCATCTGCCTCTGATTGAGAACCATATTAGGCTGGACATAGAAACAGACAAACTAGACACACAACATAGAATTCCCACCCAGCTCACGTCCTGACCAACTAAACACATACAAAACAACAGAAAACAGGTCAGGAACGTGACAACGAGAGAGTCGTGTCCCAAATGGCACATAATTCCCTATTTAGTGCACTACTTTTGACCATAACCCTATAGCCTATAGGTCTCTTGTCAAAGTAGTGCACTATATAAAGAATAGGGTGCCATTTGGGACAGAGCCTCATCACAGAGAAAATGGCAGAGCCTGAAACGTGATTGATGTCACATCAATCCAGAAGCTGAGTAGCTAGAGGATTCAGTCAGACACACTAATCTCTGACTACAACAGGACAGCTGTGTTCCCTAATTAGCACACTTCTTTTGAACAGGCTCTGGTCAACAATAGTGCACTATGACAGGTTAGGCCCCCTACCATAAGGCAGTAGTAATGAAAGACAGTTCTGCTTTAAATAATGAAAATATATTGTCAGTTTTAGGCAACAACACAACAGGCACAATTTCACAGTTCTCAGAATAGCCTACTGTAACCTACCTCATGTGCAAGTGTAGCCTAGCTTGAAGATAACCAATGAACACATAGCAATACAAACTAGCAGTCTTACAGCATTTACATCAGATATCCCAATAACAAACAAACAAACAAAAATAAATAAAGAACGACACCCGTTACTGTGTTCATGGAGTCTGTATGAGGGCTGGCAGGGACAAAAATAACAGAAGTAGCCTGCAACGTTGTCACGGTAATATTCTTCTCCTAATGAATGGCTAATTAGGCCTAAATGTGCATTATTCATAGTGCCCCATCTTATCCTTGCACTACTGTGTAATGTCAAACAACTGAAAAGTCCACAACTTTAGATGTCCTTCTTCTTTCAGGACATAAGTAAATCACTTCCACTCACGTCTCTCCTCTGGTGTTGGTAACAATTCTTGTCCATCACTCCTGAAGAGTAGCTAGCTAGCATAACTCTGGCTGGTAGCTAGCTCCATCGAATGAACTCACGCTAATCGTGAAGGCGTAACTGACAGTCATTCAGTGGTATGGGACAATCCTCTTCCAGAACTAGCACGTCCTGTTTCTCCAACGATACTTACTTACTGAATTTGGGTCCTCTCTACTCGATATCGTCTTCTCCCTCTCCTCCTCCTTTTGCAACACATTTGCTTGCGCACTCCCTTGCTCCACTTTTCCCCAGGACCTTTTTAGAGCCGGCTGTTACGTCATCTGGCACATAGTAGTCTTGGAAAGTCACGGAACAAAACAGCAAAAGCCATATCCCTGGACTCCGCCATAGAAGCTTCAGATAATACTGATAGACATGCAATGGTGCTGTGCTATTTAGTTGTTTTTGCATTGTTTGTAACTCATATTGTACATGATGATGCTGCTACCGTCTCTTATGACCGAAAAGAGCTTCTGGACATCAGAATAGCAATTACTCACCTTGAACAGGACAACGTTTTTTCTTTAAACTGTTCTGTGTTCTTTTTCGCTCTTCCTCTTTGCCTATCTTGTTGTACATGGAACCTGTCTCACATGCGTTCATTAAAAAACCCTTAAGATGTCAGCTGCTAATTTTTAGATTTACACCACAAACACTCAGCCATTTTCACTGGACTATCAAGCCCCTGTTGCTGCCAAGTCATGATATCCCTGGGCGTTAGCCTTGCAATAACCAAGTGGTGAGACACAGAGCCCTCTATATTGAAATGTTTCAGGTACACTCAGATAGGTGTCTGCATCACATACAGTCAGTAACCACTCACAGGCACACACAACTTGCATTTCTATAACCTCGGACCCACCTCAGTGTTCAGTATTCATGAAGGAAGACCACAGGACCACAGAGATTAGGTGTGTCCCCCCGTTCCTACCTTGTCTGAGGACAGATCTGCAGCATTTCACAGAGTTGGAATAATCACCCTTTAAGTAAAGAGGCGAACCTGACACATCACCAGCTGTTGCCTTAGCACTACACAACGTTTTCAAATGATCAAGTCATCATCAAGCTTCAAGTGGTATTTAAGTATTCATTTGTGATCTGGTAATGTAAAAGTATAATAATTACATTATCTTCTATTGTTTTGTCCTCATGTGTCTGTTTTCAGCATAAAGTACTCTGTAGCCACTTAGTGTGGACACCAGGTGAGACTACACACGCAGTTATATCAGCTGTGTTGGTGTACCCCTCCCGCATCTGAACTGACTGACACAGAGGGCACAGCATGATCATAGGTGAGAGGTCAGTTGTTCAGTTCAGCAGGAAGTATTATTAAAGAGATGCTTTACATTGAAATACAGATAGAGATGTAGTAGTCCCAGAGTTAATGATCCAAGGTCAGTTTTGCATTTCACCTCCTGATGATTATGATGACTGACCGTGTTAGAATTTTAAAAAAGAAAACTTAATCATGCTCTCTCTCTATCCATCTGTCTCTCATCTGCAGGTATGTTTTGATGTGAGAGAGGAAGCCAGTCCCGTCATTGCCACCTCACCCGCTCTTAAGATAACCTTTGGGCCAACTGGGGGCCCAAGGCTGGTTAGGAGACACCGCTAGAGACATTATGTAATTGTGATGAACTGAGATGATATTAGGGTAGCACTGTAATTCATTAATCATATGCTGTCTTCCCTGCTCCTCTGCTCTTAACTCTTTCCCGCTGTCTTCTACACCTCCTCCTTCTTCCTCTTTTTTTATAATGCACACCATATGTGCTTTAAAGTACAGTTTGGACTTGTATTCATAATATTACAATTATAATATGTATAATGCATGTATTATGTATCTATACCACCTGGATAATGAACATTCAATAAAGCGTTTCACATTCTCCATTGGTTGAAATTAAGTCTCTCATTGAAATACTACACCTATCTGTGTCCTTAGATTAATGCAGATGAAGGGACTTAGAATACCACACTTCCTATGCATGTTTTATTTCTCTATATATGAATTACATATCAGCCTTTACTTAAATCATGTTTCTAGTCTTTTGCAGTTACAATGTGTAATCATTGATGTCCCAGGAGCGGTAAACACTGTTAAAGTATATAATTGTAATAATTACAGTTGAAATCGGATGTTTACATACACTTAGGTTGGAGTCGTTAAAATTTTTGTTTTTCAACCACTCTACAAATGTCTTGTTAACAAACTATAGTTTTGGCAAGTCGGATAGGACATCTACTTTGTGCATGACATTCCGGCGCCGAAAAGAGATGGCCGCCTCGCTTCGTGTTCCTTGGAAAATATGCAGTATTTAGTTTTTTTACGTGTTATTTCTTACATCGGTACCCCAGGTAATCTTAGGTTTCATTACATACAGTCGGGAGGAACTACTGAATATACGATTAACGTCAACTCATCATCGTTCCTACCAGGAATATGACTTTCCCGAAACGGATCCAGTGTTTTGCCTTCCACCCAATACAATGGATCTGATCCCAGCCGTGTGCGACGCCGAAAAAGGGGAAAAGGCGGTCTCGTGGTCAGGCTTCGGAGACGGGCACATGCGCTCCACTCCTAGCATACTCTCGCAATGTATCTCTTGACAATAGGTTGATGAAATCCGAGCACGGGTAGCATTCCAGAGAGACATAGGGATTGCAACGTGCTCTGCTTCACGGAAACATGGCTACTCAAGGGACGCTAACGGAGTCGGTGCAGCCAGCTGGTTTCTTCATGCATCGCGCGACAGAACACAAACATTTTTCCGGTAAGAGAGGGGGCGGGGGGGTATGCCTTATGATTAAGAGAAGTGGTGTGATATCATACAACACACAGGAACTCAAGTCGTTCTGCTCACCTGATCTAGAACTCCTCACATCAAATAGTCGACCGCATTATCTACCAAGGGAATTCTCGTCATCATAATCACAGCGTATACATTCCCCAAGCAGACACATCGATGCCCTGACGAACTTTATCTGACTCTTTGTAAACTGGAAACCACACACCCTGAGGCTGCATTCATCGTAGCTGGGGATTTAAAAAGCGTAATCTAAAAACAAAACTCCCTAAATTCTCAGCATATCGATTGTGCTACAGGGCTGGAAAAACACTAGACCATTGTTATACTATTTCCGCGACGCTTATAAGGCCTCCCCCGCCCCCCTTTCGGAAAGCTGACCACGACTCCATTTTGTTGATTCCAGCCTACAAACAGAAACTCAAACAACAAGCTCCCGCGCTCAGGTCTGTTCAACGCTGGTCCGACCAATCTGAATCCAGTTCAAGACTGCTTCGATCACGCGGATTGGAATATGTTCCGCATCGCGTCAACAACAATATTGACGAATATGCTGATTCGGTGAGCGAGTTCTATGGAAGTGCATTGACGATGTCGTACCAGCAACGATAAAAACATTCCCAACCAGAAACCGTGGATTGACGGCAGCATTCGCGTGAAACTGAAAGCGCGAACCACTGCTTTTAACCAGGGCAAGGTGACCGGAAGCATGACCGAATACAAACAGTGTAGTATTCTCTCCGAAGGCAATCAACAGGCTAAGTCTCAGTACAGAGACAAAATCGAGTCGCAATTCAACAGCTCAGACACAAGGGTATGTGGCAGGGTCTACAGTCAATCACGGATTACAAAGAAACCAGCCGTCGCGGACCAGGATGTCTTGCTCCAGACAGGCTAACAACTTTTTTGCCCGCTTTGAGGACAATACAGTGCCAGACACGGCCCCTACCAAAACCTGTGGGCTCTCCTTCACTGAGAGCCGAGGTGAGTAAAACATTTAAACGTGTTAACTCGCAAGGCTGCAGGCCCAGACGGCATTCCCAGCCGCGTCCTCAGAGCATGCGCAGACCAGCTGGCTGGTGTGTTTACGGACATATTCAATCAATCCTTATCCAGTCTGCTGTTCCAATGCTTCAAGAGGGCCACCATTGTTCCTGTTCCAAGAAAGCTAAGGTAACTGAGCTAAACGACTACCGCCGTAGCACTCACTTCGTCATCATGAAGTGTCTTGAGAGACTAGTCAAGGACATATACTCCACCTACCGGACACCTCTAGACCACTCCAATTTGCTTACGCGCAATAGGTCCACAGACGACGCAATCGCAACCACACTGCACACTGCCCTAACCCATCTGGACAAGAGGAATACCCATGTGAGAATGCTGTTCATCGATTACAGCTCAGCATTTAACACATAGTACCCTCCAAACTCGTCATCAAGCTCGAGACGCTGGGTCTCGACCCCCGCCTGGTGTCCTGTCTGGACTTCCTGACGGGCCGCCCCAGGTGGTGAGGGTAGGTAACAACATCTCCACCCCCTGTGATCCTCAACACTGGGGCCCACAGGGTGCGTTCTGAGCCCTTTCCTGTACTCCTGTACTCCCACTGCGTGGCCATGCACGTCTCAACTCAATCATCAAGTTTGCGGATGACACTACAGTGGTAGGCTTGATTACCAACGACGAGACGGCCTACAGGGAGGAGGTGAGGGCTCGGAGTGTGGTGTGTCAGAAATAACTCACACTCAAGGTCAAAAACAAAGGAGATGATTGTGGACTTCAGGAAACAGCAGAGGGAGCACCCCCTATCCACATCGACGGGTCAGTAGTGGAGAGGTGGAAAGTTTTAAGTTCCTCTGTGACACATCCGACAAACTGAATTGGTCCACCCACACAGAAGCGTTGTGAAGAGGCGCAGCAGCGCCTCTTCAACCTCAGGAGGCGTAGAAATTCGGCTTGTCACCAAAAGCACTCACAAACTTCTACGAGTGCACAATCGAGAGCATCCTGTCGGGCTGTATCACCGCCTGGTACGGCAACTGCTCCGCCCACAACCGTAAGGCTCTCCAGAGGGTAGTGAGGTCTGCAGAACGCATCACCAGGGGCAAACTACCTGCTTCAGGACACTACTACACCCGATGTCACAGGAAGGCAATAAAGATCATAAGGCAACAACCACCCACGCACTGCTGTTCACCCCGCCTATCATCCAGAAGGCAGGTCAGTACAGGTGCATCAAAGCAGGGCCGAGAGAACTGAAAAACAGCTCCTATCTCAAGGCCATCAGACTGTTAACAGCCACACTATACATTGCGGCCGCCTGCCAACATACTGACTCAACTCCAGCCACTTTAAATGGGAATTGATGGAAATTATGTAAAAATGTACCACTAGCCACTTTAAGCAATTGCCACTTAATACAATGTTTACATACCCTAATTCTCATTCATTTATATATAGTGTACTCTATATCATCTACTCGCATCTTGCCATCTTTTATGCAATACATGTCCACTAGCCACTTTAAACTATGCCACTTATGTTTACATACCCTACAGTACTCATCTCATACGTATATACCGTACTCTATACTATCTACTGCATCTGCCATGCGTTCTGTACCACCACTCATTCATATATCTTTATGTACATATTCTTTATCCTTTACACTTGTGTGTGTGTGTGGTAGTAGTTGTGGAATTGTTAGGTTAGATATTACTGTTGGTTATTACTGCATTGTCGGAACTAGAAGCACAAGCATTTCGCTACACTCCATTAACATCTGCTAACCATGTGTATGTGACTAATAAAATTTGATTTGATTTGATTTGATTTGACACAAGTATTTTTGGCCAAAATTGATTACAGACAGATTATTTCACTTATAATTCACTGTATCACAATTCTGTTGGGTCAACATTAATGTGACTGTGCCTTTAAACAGTTTGGAAAATTCCGAAAATGATGTCATGGCTTTAGAGCTCTGATATGCTAATTGACATCATTTGAGTCAATTGGAGGTGTACCTGTGGATGTATTTCAAGCCTACCTTCAAACTCAGTGTCTATGCTTGAAATCATGGGACCATGAAAGAAATCAGCAAGACTTCAGAAAACAATTGTAGACCTCCACAAGTCTGGTTCATCCGTGGAAGCAATTTCCAAATGCCTGAAGGTACACGCTCTATCTGTCAAAACATAGTACGGAAGTATAAACTCCATGGGCACGCAGCCGTCATACCGCTCAGGAGGAGACGCCTTCTGTCTTCTAGAGATGAACGTACTTTAGTGCGAAAAGTGCAAATCAATCCAGAACAACAGCAAAGGATCTTGTGAAGATGCTGGAGGAAACAGGTACAAAAGTATCTATATCCACAGTAAAACGAGTCCTATATCGACATAACCTAAAAGGCCGCTCAGCAAGGAAGAAACAACTGCTCCAAAAACGGCATAAAAAGCCAGAAAACAAAAAAATTAATGTTGTACAGCAAATGAAAGATACACTGTTCTTAATGCAACGCTGTGTTAGATTTTTTTAAATAACTTTAGTACGACATACAGCTTACGTATACGAGGACAGCGCCCGCAATAAGGGCGGATAATAGGACTAAACATTTTCCACAGAAATACGAAATAACATCATAAATGGTTCCTACTTTTGCTGAGCTTCCATCAGAATCTTGTACAAGGAGTCCTTGGTCCAGAATAATCGTTGTTTGGTTTTAGAATGTCCTCTTCTCCTGTCGAATTAGCAACCATAGCTAGCCATGTGGCGCAAACGTGCCCAACTTCATCTGACGCAAAGAAAAGAAAATTCCAAAACTCGCAATAAACGTTCAATAAACTGATACAACTCGGTTGAAAAAAACAACTTTATGATGTTTTTATCACATCTATCAAATAAAATCAGAGACAGAGATATCTACCGTGTATACCGAAAGCTTTTCAGAAGGCAATCTGGGGTTCCTTCTCGCGCCTTCGAAAACAATGAAATTTCCAGACACGTCATTCCAAAAGCTATTGTTCGACCTCAGATCAAGCTAGACACCCCATTCCACCTCTCACTGCCTGTTGACATCTAGTGGAAGGCGTATAAAGTGCATGTATATCCATAGATTTCAGGCAAATTAATAGGAAGCCCCTGGAACAGAGCCTCGATTTCAGATTTTTCACTTTCTGTCAGGAAGTTTGCTGCAAAATGAGTTCTGTTTTACTCACAGATATAATTCAAACGGTTTTAGAAACTTGAGAGTGTTTTCTATCCAATAGTAATAATAATATGCATATTGTACGATCTAGAATTGAGTACGAGGCAGTTTAATTTGGGCACGTTTTTTTTCCAATGGGGAAACAGCGCCCCCATATTGACAAGAAGTTAATGCCATTCAGACTTGAAGTCAATACAGCAACTATGATAGTTGAGGTTCATAGGTTCTGAACAAATATTCATACCAAACGTTTTAGGGTCCATGCACAGATCAGCTACACACTGTAGCTAGCTACACATCCATAGGTATACATGTATTTTTATTATCCACTACACAATAAGCAAATAAATAGTTCGCTAGCTATGTTACTTCAGCTGCATTGCATGGCAAATATAAGCAAATCAAGCTAACACAATTATACATCAAATTTGCAGTAAATGCTATAGCTAGCTAGATTATTTACATCCACTGTTTCACAAGTTGACAGCCTGGTTTGCTGGTTTTCTCAGGAGTCTCTAAAATATTAAACACAAATTACAATTTCATACTCATGTTATAACACTAGCTAGCTAGTCAGCTAACTTGCTTAATAGCCATTTTCGTAAGTTAACTTTGACAAAAAGATATGCACAATCGTTTGTCTCTACATTAGCTAACATATTCCTCTCAATTGTAAATGTTTTGCTTGACTCGTTACAACGTCATAATTACTTACATTTGCTTCCACCATAATGTTTTATCAGCCATCTTTGCTGTATAAAGTCACCAGCGACGGATGGCTCGCGTCAAAATCGTCATTGGAACATCTCGATATGATTGGTCATATGAAAACCTTGGGACCCAAATGCATAATGAGTGCTCTAACTCCCCATTCTTGTGGTCTGGAGCAATGAAGCCATGACGTCGGATACCTCTAAGTCCCGCGATGTAAGCTCGCAACTTAAAAAAAAAAAACACTCTAGTTATGTTCTGAACATATACAGTGGGGAGAACAAGTATTTGATACACTGCCGATTTTGCAGGTTTTACTACTTACAAAGCATGTAGAGGTCTGTAATTTTTTATCATAGGTACACTTCAACTGTGAGAGACGGAATCTAAAACAAAAATCCAGAAAATCACATTGTATGATTTTTAAGTAATTAATTTGCATTTTATTGCATGACATAAGTATTTGATACATCAGAAAAGCAGAACTTCATATTTGGTACAGAAACCTTGGTTTGCAATTACAGAGATCATACGTTTCCTGTAGTTCTTGACCAGGTTTGCACACACTGCAGCAGGGTTTTTTGGCCCACTCCTCCATACAGACCTTCTCCAGATCCTTTAGGTTTCGGGGCTGTCGCTGGGCAATATGGACTTTCAGCTCCCTCCAAAGATTTTCTATTGGGTTCAGGTCTGGAGACTAGCTAGGCCACTCCAGGACCTTGAGATGCTTCTTACGGAGCCACTCCTTAGTTGCCCTGGCTGTATGTTTCGGGTCGTTGTCATGCTGGAAGACCCAGTCATGACCCGTCTTCAATCCTCTTACTGAGGGAAGGAGGTTGTTGGCCAAGATCTCGCGATACATGGCCCCATCCATCCTCCCCTCAATACGGTGCAGTCGTCCTGTCCCCTTTGCAGAAAAGCATCCCCAGAGAATGATGTTTCTACCTCCATGCTTCACGGTTGGGATGGTGTTCTTGGGGTTGTACTCATCCTTCTTCTTCCTCCAAACAGGGCGAGTGGAGTTTAGACCAAAAAGCTCTATTTTTGTCTCATCAGACCACATGATCTTCTCCCATTCCTCCTCTGGATCATCCAGATGGTCATTGGCAAACTTCAGACGGGCCTGGACATGCGCTGGCTTGAGCAGGGGGACCTTGCATGCGCTGCAGGATTTTAATCCATGACGGCGTAGTGTGTTACTAATGGTTTTCTTTGAGACTGTGGTCCCAGCTCTCTTCAGGTCATTGACCAGGTCCTGCCGTGTAGTTCTGGGCTGATCCCTCACCTTCCTCATGATCATTGATGCCCCACGAGGTGAGATCTTGCATGGAGCCCCAGACCGAGGGTGATTGACCATCATCTTGAACTTCTTCTATTTTCTTCTATTTTCTAATAATTGCGCCAACAGTTGTTGTCTTCTCACCAAGCTGCTTGCCTATTGTCCTGTAGCCCATCCCAGCCTTGTGCAGGTCTACAATTTTATCCCTGATGTCCTTACACAGCTCTCTGGTCTTGGCCATTGTGGAGAGGTTGGAGTCTGTTTGATTGAGTGTGTGGACAGGTGTCTTTTATACAGGTAACGAGTTCAAACAGGTGCAGTTAATACAGGTAATGAGTGGAGAACAGGAGGGCTTCTTAAAGAAAAACTAACAGGTCTGTGAGAGCCGGAATTCTTACTGGTTGGTAGGTGATAAAAATACTTATGTCATGCAATAAAATGCAAATGAATTACTTAAAAATCATACAATGTGATTTTCTGGATTTTTGTTTAGATTCCGTCTCTCACAGTTGAAGTGTACCTATGATAAAAATTACAGACCTCTACATGCTTTGTAAGTAGGAAAACCTGCAAAATCGGCAGTGTATCAAATACTTGTTCTCCCCACTGTAGGTAGGGGCAAAGTGATTAGGCACCATGATTGATAATACACAGTAGCATCAGCGTATGTGCAAAAAAGTTTGTGAGTTATTGCAAAAAAAGGTCAATTCAGCATTTTCGTTTAGAAGACTCATGGCTGGGGGGGTAGAAGCTGTTCAGAGCCCTGTTGGTTCCAGACTTGCAGGTGCATTGGTACCGCTTGCCGTCTGGTAGCAGAGAGAACAGTCTGTGGCTTGGGTGGCTGCAGCCTTTTACAATTTTTTGGGCCTTCCTCTGACACTACCTGCTATAAAGGTCCTGGATGGCAGGGATGTACTGGGCCGTATGCATTACCCTCTGTAGCACCTTGTGATCAGATGCCAAACAGTTGCCATACCAAGCTGTGATCCAGCAAGTCAAGATGCTCTCAATGGTGCAGCTGTAGATTTTGGGGGGGATCTGAGGGGCCATGCCAAATCGTTTCAGCCTCCTGAGGGGGAAAATGCATTGTTGTGCCCTCTTGATGACTGTGTTGGTGTGTTTGGACCGTGATAGACCCTTAGTGGTGTGGACACTGAGTAACTTGAACCTCTCGACATTCTACACTACAGCCCCGCCGATGTGAATGGGGGTGTGTTCGGCCATTCATTTCATGTAGTCCACGATCAGCTCCTTTGTCTTACTGACATTGAGGGAGAGATTGTTGTCCTGGCACCACACTCCCAGGTCTCTGACCTCCTCCCTATAGGATGTCTCATCATCAACGGTGATCATGCTGACCACTATCATTTCACCGGCCAACTTAATAAAGGTGTCGTGTGTGGCCACGCAGTCATGGGTGAACAGGGAGTGCAGGAGGGGACTAAGCACGCACGTTTAAGGTTCCCCTGTGTTGAGAGTCAGCGTGGCGGAGGTGTTGTTGCCTGCCCTCACCACCTGGAGTGACCCATCAGGAAATCCAGGATCCAGTTGTAAAGGGAGGTGTTAAGTCCCAGGGACCTTAGCTTAGTGATGAGCTTCGAGAGCACTATGGTGTTGAACGCTGAGGAGTAGTCAATGAACATCATTCTCACATCCTTTTGTCCAAATAGGAAAGGGTAGTGTGGAGATTGTGTCATCTGTGGATCTGTTGGGGCAGTATGCGAATTGGAGTGGGTCCAGGGTGTCTGGGATGATGGTGTCGATGTGAGCCATGGCCAGCCTTTCAGGGCATGTGAGTGCTACGGGGCGATAGTCATTTAGACAGGTTACCTTAGTGTTCTTGGGCATAGGGAGTGTGGTGGTTTGCTTAAAACATGTAGGTGTTACAGACTGGGTCAGGGAGATATTCAAATTGTCAGTGAAGTCACTTGCCAGCTGGTCAGTGCATGCTCTGAGTACACGTCCTGGTAATCCATCTGGCCCTGCGGCCTTGTGAATGTTAACCTGTTTAAAGGTCTTACTCACATTGGCTTCAGAGAGCGTGATCACACAGTCGTCTGGAACAGCTGGTGCTCTCATGCATTGGTTCAGTGTTGCTTGCCTCGAAGCAGGCATAGAAGGCATTTATCTCATCTGGTTGGCTTTTGTCACTGGGTAGCTCGTTGCTGGGTTTCTCTTTGTAATCCGTGATAGTTTGCAAGCCCTGCCACATACGACAAGCTTCAGAGCCGGTGTAGTAGGATTAGTTCTTAGTCCTGTATTGACCCTTTGCTTGTTTGATGGTTTGTCGGAGGGCGTAGCAAGGTTTCTTATAGCCGTAAGAGTTAGTGTCCCGCTCCTTGAAAGCGACAGCTCTAGCCTTTAGCTCAGTGCTGATGTTGCCTGTAATCCATGGCTTCTGTTTGGGATGTGTAGGTATGGTTACTATGGGGACGACATCGTCAATGCACTTATTAATGAAGCCGGTGACTGATCTGGTAATCTCCTTTATTCCATCGGATGAATCCCAGAACATATTCCAGTCTGTGATAGTGAAACTGTTTTCTATATTAGCATCCGCTTCATCGGACCACTTCCGTATTGAGTAGAAAGTAGTAGTAAGTAGAAATCAGGAGTATAGAGTTATGGTCAGATTTGCAAAATCGAGGGTGAGGGAGAGCTTTGTATGCGTCTCTGTGTGTGGAGTAAAGGTAATCTAGATGTTAGTTGCACAGGTGGCATGCTGTAGAAATTATGTAAAAAGGATAGAGTTGGAGGGAATAGCAGCCTATTATTTTAAATTTTTTGCTCTGATCTTAACTTTTTTAGTAAATAATGTTTATAGCATCGTCTCCTATGACCGAAAAGAGCTTCTGGACATCAACTATCACTGACCTCAATTTGGATGATGAATTATACTTAGATATTACTGCGCTTTTGGAGCTAGAAACACAATTATTACGCTCCACCCGCAATAACATCTGCTAAACACGTGTATGAGACCTCCACGATGAGAGAAACCTGCATCCCAAATGGCACACTATACCCAATATAGTAAACTACTTGACTTTTGATTAGAGCCAAAACTAGGGCACTACATAGAAAAAGGGTGCCATTTGGGAACTAGACAGGAGCATGACCAGTGATCCATCTCCACAGTACCACACCACCACCGTGTCATTTCCTTTTCCTCCTCTGACTTTGCTGCTGTCTCATAGAGGACCCTGCCAGCTGAGCGATGTGTGGTTGTGACTCTCTGCCCGGTTTTATTCAAACTTGGTGGCAAGATGAACGATCAAGCTGCCTAACTCTGATAGATCGGCCATGGAGGGTGAGAGGCGTGGGATGACTTAGGGCCGTTGAGGAAGCTGTAATTCAATAGGCCACTTTCCAGGCCCCTACAGAGGTGTCAGCCTGCTAGACACATGGAGGGAGATTGCGGAGGAGGGAGGGAAGATGTGCCCTGTATTTGATTTGCTCAACAGGGTGAAGGGACATGTTCAAACCCATCTCTTTCTCCCATATGTCCTCCCTGGGGCTAATCTGTGTCATACAGACTGGACAAGAGGAGCCATTTCACCACTGGTGCTCCCTATTAATCCCACCTTACAGTACCATATCTTATGAATACCTTTCATACCTTTTCTCCATTTTCTTTCTCTCTGCAGTGTTGAGAAGGCCCCGTAAGTAAGCTTTTCACTGTTAGTCCACACCTGTTGTTTACGAAGCATGTGACAAATAACATTTGATTTGATGTGTTATATTTCATAGGGCTAAAGTTATAATAATCCTACAGTTCATGGGGCTACAGTGCGTGCTCTGTTTAAGTGTTTAAAAATGTAAAAAGTCTTTAGGATCTGGGAGTGTTTCTTAACATAAGGATGCCTCAACCATTACAAGGAATATTTGATTGACTGTTTCCTCCCACTGTATTTTTTTTAATATGGTGAATAAAAAGGGTTGTGAAATAAGCTTTCTTATAATTGTCTCTTTACACAAGCTGTGTGAGGAGGATGTGTGATTGGAGTGCCCCACACACAGGCCTTTTCTCAATTAGATTTGCTCAACTCCAGCTTTCTCTCTCCTCCGTTCTTGCTTGCGTCCTTTTGAAAAAGGTCAAATGTAATCGAGGAGAGGTGGCGAGGAGGGTGAACGTGGACGAAAATGTGCTTTCATGAAACGCAAATGAGAAGTTCCTTCTCCACACCTCAGGCAAATGACGTTTACATTTTATAGATAAAAGGATAAGTAGCATATCTTTTTTTAAATGTGTGCATACTTTTCTCCTCCGACAATACAACATCTGATTCAAAGGGTGTGTAGCAGATATCAAAACTCTTCCGCGGTAGGACACACTTGTGCTTTTCACCAAAAGAAGGTTATCGAGGAGGGGAGGACCATTTTCCGTTTGCTTACTAAAGAATTGACATACTTCTCGATCACTTATTGGTTTCCGGTCAGAGGATGGACTTTGTCCCAAATGAGACTCCCACACCACTCACATACAGTACATCACAGAGCAGGTGAAAATGCTGTGTGACAGGTGTCACTTAGTTGTGATTTGTTCCAGGTGTTACCTGTTAGTTGGGGGTGGGGTTTTCCTTTTACTGTAAATGCCCAGTTTCCCTGTCTCCATCACATCTGCGGGGAGAGTGCTCATCACCCTTCAGGTCCGCTCTTCTTCTCCCAGAACACGCCTTTCATTAACTTTAAGAAGGCACACCTGTTAATTGAAATGTATTCCAGATGACTGACTACTTCATGAAGCTGTTTGAGATAATGCCAAGAGTGTGAAAAGCTGTCACCAAGGCAAAGGGTGGCGACTTTGAAGAATCTCCCATATGAAAATATTTTGATTTGTTTAACTTCTTTGATATAGGGGGCAGCATTTTCACTTTTGGATGAATTGCGTGCCCATAGTGAACTGCCTCCTACTCTGTCCCAGATGCTAATATATTCATATTAATATTACTATTGGATAAAAAACACTCTGAAGTTTCTAAAACTGTTTGAATGATGTCTGTGAGTATAACAGAACTCATATGGCAGGTAAAAACCTGAGAAAAAATCCAAACAGGAAGTGAAAATTCTGAGAGTGGTCGTTGTTAAAGTCATCGCCTATTTAATTCCCTGTAATATATGGATCTGTTTGCACTTCATACGCCTTCCATTAGATGTCAACAGTCAGTAGAACGTGGAATGAAGTTTATACTGTGTTGTGGGACCGGATGGGAGGGGAATGAGTCAGTGGTCTGGCAGATTGCCAGTTCTTAGTCATGCGCTTTCCTCATGTTGACGCCTTGCGTTCCATTACTTATACAGACATGAAAGAATGCTTCGGTTGGAACCTTATTGGATATAAATGATAACATCCTGAAGATTGATTCTCTACTAATTTGACCAGTTTATTCGAACTATAATATAACTTTTTGAAGTTTTCGTCCGACGTTTGCCTGCATCTGCGCAAGGGTTTGGACACGTGTACTACACATGCTAGCAACATTAACTAATTGGACATAAGTAATGGACATTATCGAACAAAACAACGATTTACTGTTGAACTAGGATTCCTGGCACTGCATTCTGATGAAGATAATCAAAGGTAAGGGAATATTTACGATGTAATTTCGTATTTCTGTTGACTCCAACATGGCGGAGAAATGTTGTTAAATCTGAGCGCCATCTCAGATTATTGCATGGTGTGCTTTTTACATAAAGTTTTTTTTAAATCTGACACAGCGGTTGCATTAAGAACAAGTGTATCTTTAATTATATGTAAAACATGTATCTTTCATCAAAGTTTATGATGAGTATTTCTGTTATTTGACGTGGCTCTCTGTAATTACTCCGGATATTTTGGAGGCATTTCTGAACATGGCGCCAATGTAAACCGAGATTTGTGGATATAAATATGCACATTATCGAACAAAACATAAATGTATTGTGTAACATGATGTCATATGAGTGTCATCTGATGAAGATGTTCAAAGGTTAGTGATTCATTTTATCTCTATTTCTGGTTTTTGTTACTACTATCTTTTGCTGGGAAAATGGCTGTGTTTTTCTGTGGCTATGTACTGAGCAAACATAATTGTTTGGTGTGCTTTCCCATAAATCCTTTTTGAAATCAGACATGTTGGCTAGATTCACAACATGTGTAGCTTTAATTTGGTGTCTTTCATGTGTGATTTCATGAAAGATTGATTCTTATAGTAATATATTTGAATTTGGCGCGCTACATTTCTTCTGGACGCTACCGTCCCACCTATCCTAGAGAAGTTAACACTTGTTTGGTTACTACACGATTCCATATGTAATAATTCATAGTTTGGATGTCTTCACTATTATTCTACAATGTAGAAAATAGTAAAAATAGAGAAAAACCCTTGAATGAGTAGGTGTTCTGAACTTTTTACCTTTAGTGTAGCTAGCAAGCTAGTCTATGTTAGCCAGTTAGCTTGGGTGCTTGACTGCTGTTAGGTCAGAACGCTCAGATCAACCCTACTCCTCGGCAAGAGCGTCCAGTGTGCACTCTGAATACTCCGAGAGCAAAATGCTCAATATTTACGATCTCATAAAGCTCTGAGTGTATAAACGCCCACAGTGCTCTATGAGCACATTCTGGCACTCCAGTTACAAGTTTATTAATCTTCAAAGCAGAATTACTTTCCCATTTTTCTTCAACTGTAGTGTATGATATACCATTTTCTAGCTCTGAGTCTCTACTTTAATCTAATATAAAAATGCAATTTCAGGCCTCCCGAGTGGCACAGCAGTCTAAGACAATGCATCGCAGTGCTTGAGGCGTCACTACAGACCCGCGTTCAGTCCCAGGCCGACTGTGACCGGGAGACTCATGAGGCGATGCACAATTGGCCCTGCGTCGACCTGGTTAGGGGATGTTTTGGCCGGCCGGGATGTCCTTGTCCCATCGCTCTATAGCGATGAACGCTGACTTCGGTCGCCAATTGTACAGTGTTTTTTCCCACACATTGGTGCGGTTGGCTTCCGGTTTAAGCAAGTGGTGTGTCAAGAAACAGTGTGGCTTGGCAGGGTTGTGTTTTGGAGGACGCATTGCTTCGCCTTTCCCGAGTCCGTACGGGAGTTACAGCGATGGGACAAGACTGTAACTACCAATTGGATATCACGAAATTGGGGAGAAAAATGGGTAAAAAGTAATAATAATACTTTTGATAAATTGAATTTTGCTACATAAGACCGAATCGAGCTGGTCGGTCACATATATTGAATGCATTAACAGAAATTACTGTAACTAAACAAACATTGCAGATGCACATAACAAACAATGAATACCCATGAAATGGCGAAACAGAATGCATTCTGGAGAGAGGTCTGTCTTGTGCATCTGAGCCACAATCCCCATATTCTTGGACCGTGTCAGCCCTGCAGCCTCCTCCGTGGATTAGACACAAATCAGACAGGTGTCTCGTGTACAATAAAACATATATATATTTGTGACTGCTGGACCCAAGATAATGGAATGTTTTCAATACAGATCCCTTTTGTCATACAGTATTCCATATACTGTAAGGCACCCAGACCTTATGAAAGTTGCACAGTATACCCTTAATCTTGTAATAAATTGCCATTTCTGCCATCCATTGTGACATTGTGGGAGGATAACCAACCTTCCAATTAATGCCAATGCATTTCTTAGCCACTATAAATGCCAGCTTACACATTTTCTTCTGATAACATTCTCCAGTATCAACATTTCCAAGCAAACAAAAACGGGGAGAATCTGTAGACATGCTGAGATAAAATAACATACTCGATGCCTGATTTCTGCCAGCCTTCACAAGATCATAACATTGAAATATGTCCCCTTTTGTGTTTCACACCTTCAACAGAGGAATTACATTTCTGAGTGCATGATATTCGGTTTCACTGGCATATAGTATCTTCTATGGCTGGTGTGATTAGAACACTTATTGAGAACGTCCAGTTTTGATTGACGCAACAGTCAGCATTTGAGCTAGCCACACTGGTTTTTCACAAAAACATTTTGCACAAACACAGTCCTTGCAAAGTTATGTCCTGAATGTGACCACTTTATTTTTGGATACAATGTTCAGTCATTCACAGAAGTAGGGAGAGCATAACACAATCAGCCAAATTGGAAAATGTAGGCTACGTTAGTTCTAGCGCTAACAGAAGAAAGATTGACATAACACAAGCGTCATATTTAGATAACTCTCGGCTGACAGAAACCACAAAATGACTTAGCTAATAGCAATTACTATTTATAATTCATCACATCATGGGTGAGCTCACCATTGATCGAAATAATTGAGTAAAACACTTTCTAGAAATGTAAAGTAATCCGACGATGGGTAGTTTGTGCGCACCGCCATGTTTGTTTTTTCATGTCAACCAAAGATGAAATGAGTTTGGTCTGTTTGCAGAATGCATGTTAAAGAGGGTGTGTCATCTACCATCATTCACTTCCAGAAGTTTACTTGAAAGATGAGTGAACCCTCCCTCACCTCATTTTGTTATAACATCTGTCACGGCCGTCGTAGGGAGGAGACCAAGGCGCAGCGTGATACCAAAATAATATAGAAAACATAGATAACTAAGGTCAGGGCGTGACAGTACCCCCCCCCAAAGGTGCGGACTCCCGACCGCAAACCTGAACTTATAGGGGAGGGTCCGGGTGGGCATCTACCCTCGGTGGCAGATCTGTTTCTGGACGCCGCCCCTCCTCTTTACATTGATCCCTCCGCCTTTGTAGATCCAGACCGTGGATCATTGCCGGAGGCTCTGGACTGCGGATCATCGCCGCAGGCCCCGGAACAGGGACCGTCGCAGGAGACCCAGGGCTGGGGACCGTTGCCGGAGGCTCCGGACTGGGGATCGTCGCCGGAGGCTCCGGACTGGAGATCGTCGCCGGAGGCTCCGGACTGGAGATCGTCGCTGGTGGTACCGGGCTGAGGACACGCACCTCAGGGCGAGTGCGGAGAAGAGGCACAGGCCGTACTGGACTGTGGAAGCGCACTGGAGGCCTGATGCGTGGTGCCGTGACTGGTGGTACCGGGCTGAGGACACGCACCTCAAGGCGAGTGCGGAGAGGAGGCACAGGACATACTGGACTGTGGAGGTGCACTGGAGATCTGCAGCGTAGAGCTGGCACAATGCGTCCTGGCTGCATGCTCACTTGAGCCCGGGAAGTTTTTTGGGGGGGGGCTGCCTCTCGGGCTACCTTGCTAACCATGTCCCCTCGTATCGTTGCGTTCCTCCTGTGCTATCTCCACCTGCTTCCATGGCAAGGTCTTGTCCCCTGCCATTACCTCCTCCCAGGTCCAGGATGTCCTCCACTCATCTTTCTCCCGGGCCCAGGATGTCCGCTCCTCATTCACACGCTGCTTGGTCCTTTTGTGGTGGGTTCTTCTGTCACGGCCGTCGTAGGGAGGAGACCAAGGCGCAGCGTGATAAGCGTACATTCTTCTTTATTTAAAGAATGAACACTGAACAAAACAAACAAAATAACAAAACGAACCGTGAAGCTAATATGGCTAGTGCAGACAGGCAACTAAACATAAATAAGAACCCACAAAACCAAAAGGGAAAATGGCAACCTAAATATGATCCCCAATCAGAGACAACGATAAACAGCTGCCTCTGATTGGGAACCAATTCAGGCCACCATAGATATACATATACCTAGACTTACCAAAACCCCTATACATACAAAACAAGCATACCCACCCTCGTCACACCCTGACCTAACCAAAATAATAAAGAAAACATAGATAACTAAGGTCAGGGGGTGACTACATCTTTGGTCTGACAGACGTTTACACGAAACCCAGAATGCATTATATGTCAATAAACATGGCTCCAAACATAGCTGGAATTAGCTTAGCTCATCAAAATCAGTACAACAACCCAAAAAATATTTTACAAACGTATGTGTCCATTACAATCTGTTCAAGAATCGGAATGCATGATCTGTCACCAGAACTTGAAAGCATGTGAATAAAACAATAAATAAATAATTAATTACCACACAAAACATTTTCTGATAGTGATTTATTGATACAAGCAGTGTGTGCTGGCAGTCAATAACACAACTTCTGACACCCACTCGGAGCCATTCAGTGTTGTTGTTTATGTATGTAGCTAGTGGGCTAAGCTGTAGCATTAGTAATGTCTTTCAAAAGGAGAGAACTCAAAAATGCGTTCTAACATTTTTTATAAATTCTGACAAAGAGTCTGAGTATGAAAGTCAGATTCTGACAATGACACTGAGGAGCTGGCCCTCAACCTAGTAGCCATGGAGAACCCTGAATCTGCTGGCCCTGCTGTTTTCTTTGACGAGTCCCAGTCTGGAGAGCAAAGCCCCTTGCCATTTCCCTTTGAGGCAGAGTGTTTCAAGCTGTTTCTGACAGAGGAGCTGGTGGAAGATATAGTGGAGGAGACCAATCTCTATGCCTTGGAGCTACAGGAGAAGAGAAAGCCAGGAGTGAGGGGGAAACTTGCTAAATGGGTGACAACCACAATTAGTGAAATGTATACGTTCCTGGTGACAGTCCTTCTCATGGGAATAGTGAAGTCCCTAAGAGAATACTGGAGCACATATCCTATGTTTGCAACTTCCTTGCTACCCTCTTTTCCCAAGACGGCTTCCTAGTTCTGCTGCGATGCCTGCATTTCGTCAACAATGCTAATGCCAACCAAAATGACCCGTTACACAAAATAAGAAATGTTCTTACCAGCCTGACATCAGCATTTGGTTGGATCTTTGTGCCATACAAGGACCTATGCATTGATACGTCCCTGATGTTATGGAAGGGTAGGCTGGCGTTCCGTCAATATATTCCCTCCAAAAGGCACAGGTTTGGTGTAAAGTTCTTTGTTATGTGCGACGTGAAGACAGGATTTGTCCAAGACATTGTGGTCTACACAGGGTCCACCACTGACATCCAACATTATGAGGGGCTTGGGGTGTCCGGGTCCATGGTGATGAACATGCTGGCTCCTCATTTCTGCAAGGGACACACTTTGTATGTGGACAATTGGTAGAGCCGTCCGACACTCTTCCAGCATCTGCTCTCCGTCAGCACAGGGCCCTGTGTCACAGTCAGGTAGAACAGGAAGGGGATGCCGGCATTCGGCATTCGGATTCAGGAAGATGCAGAGAGGGAGTTCAAGGAGAACGGGTCAACAGCTGGCAGTAAAGTGGCATCTCCACTGTCCATACAACAACCATGTCGGCCAAAGGGAAGTTGGACCAGCTGACAGGAGAAAGAAAGATCAAACCAGACTGTTTCCTTGGCTATAACTTCAAAATGGGGGCAGTGGATAAGGAGCACATGATAAACATCTTTGTGGAATGCGCTCGAAAATCTACCAAGTGGTATAAGAAAATATTTTTCCATCTGATCGACACTGCTGCCCTCAATGGCCACATAGTTCACTGCCAAATAACATGTGAGACTACTGAACACTTTTTTTTCTGATTGGACATACAGTTCACATACAAATCCAATACAGTTCCATTATGCAATTAAAGTGACAATGTCTCACCCATCTACCCACTTCCTCATCATCCTCTCCACTCCCTCATCCTCCCCACTCCCTCTCCCCCATAGGTAAAGTCATTATCTACCAAAGGTACAGAGAAAACCTAATGAGAGAGCTGCTGGAAGAGCACCCCACCCCTCAGTGCCCATCCACTGGGGGCTGTCCTGCTGCAGACAATTCCCTATGCCTCACTGCAGATAAGTCCCTCAAACTGCTGCTCAAGGCAGTCGCACACGGAGGCACTGCAAAGTCCGCCTGTCTGGCACCATGAGAAGGAAGCAGAGGAGGTTGACAAAGTACATGTGTTTAGCTTGTGACACACCTCTACGTGTTTCGCCATGCTTTGGGGAGTACCATATGCTCAAGCACATCTGCAGCAATTACTGGCTGACTGACTTGACAGGTGACTTGACAGGTGACCTGCCATGATACTATGCCTTTAGAGATGGGGGTTGGAAATGCAGTTGTTGTTCAATCACTGCATGAAAATTAAATGTTAACCATTACAGCCTCCCAGCTGACGTTTTAACCACTACAGCCTCCCAGCTGACGTTTTAACCATTACAGCCTCCCAGCTGACGTTTTAACCATTACAGCCTCCCAGCTCATGATTTAACCACTACAGCCCCCCAGCTCAGGATTGAACCATTACAGCCTCCCAGCTCAGGATTTAACCATTACAGCCTCCCAGCTGACGTTTTAACCATTACAACCTCCCAGCTGATGATTTAACCTTTAAAGTTTCCCAGTTGATTATTTAACCAATACAGCCTCCAAGCTGACGATTTGACCATTACAGCCTCCAGCTGATGTTTTAACCATTACAGCCTCCAGCTGAGGATTTTACCATTACAGCCTCCAGCTGATGATTTAACCATTACAGCCTCCCAGCTGATGTTTTAACCAATACAACCTCCAGCTGATGTTTTAAACATTACAGCCTCCCAGCTGATGATTTAAGCTTTAGCCCCACCCATCTCTTTAGGGGTGATCCAAGCATTCTGTACAAACAACAGCAGTCAAGCACCCAAACTAACTTGCTAGCTACTTCCAGGCACAAATGAAAGAACTGCTCACTAAACATTACTTGCCCTAGCAGAGCTGGTTAGGTTTTTATGTGATCCAGAGCGTTGGTGACTGCAACTGTGCTGTCAGATTGTCCATTCGTAATTTTGGAGCGTTTTGCTCTTGGAGCGTTCAGAGCGCACACTGGACACTCTGGCCGATGAGTAGGGTTGATCCAAACGTTCTGACCTCACAACGGCAGTCAAGCACCCAAGCTAACTGGCTAACATTGGCTAGCTTCTTCGAGACACAAGTGAGTAAACACCCCACTCTCACCATTTTACTCGCCCTAGCAGAGCTGGTGTTATCCAGAGCATTGGTGTGCTGCTGACAATATTTTAATTATGCTTTTTTGCCAACGTTTACTGACACCGACCATATTCAACGGGTGTTGACCGTTCGTAAATGCATCAGTTATTCTGCGCTCTGCACACTCAGACGAGAGTGCTCTGAAATCGGAGTAGATGGCCAGACTGAATTTACAAACGCACCCAAAATGATTATTTGCATAGTGGAGTCTTTTGTTAAGACATGTAGCTAGCTAGCTAGCTAGGTAAACAATTAATCATAATCCCAACTCAGCTAGCTAACAGTACACTTTAACTTTAAATTAAACCACTTACTGTCAAAATTAGAAATGTGTAATATCTGAAAATGATGGCAAACATGTTGGCAAACATGGTCCCCAATCAGAGACAACGATAAACAGCTGCCTCTGATTGGGAACCAATTCAGGTCACCATAGACTTACATATACCTATATTTACCAAAACCCCTAGACATACAAAAAACCCTAGACAATAGGAAACAAGCATACCCACTCTCGTCACACCCTGACCTAACCAAAATAATAAAGACAACATAGATAACTAAGGTCAGGGCGTGACACATGTAGCTATTTGATTTCCAATTTTAGGACCCCTTTAGGTATAAAAAAATATCCCAACATTATTTGATAAAATATTGAATTTGGTATTTACTACTATAGCCAACATAAATGTCTTGAATAACACCTTCATAAATGGCATTAAAAATAGGTAAACAAATGTATCATGAGGAATAAGTTTTGAAGGGTCTGTCCTATACCTGGGAGATGTAAGAAAGCTCATGAAATATTTTGGTTTTTGTTGGCACCAAACTACCTCCATACTTCCATTCATTTGTATGGGTTACCGTCAGACGAGTCGTAGCAAAATGGAGAACACCATCATGTTCGTGAGAGTCTCCCCTTTCCATAACGGGGTCATAATAGTTTTAGGCCAAACCGTTCGGACGCTACAGCTACACCTTTCACCGCAGATGATATCTCTACCTTAGGATTTTTTAATTGGAGCAGAGGTGCATCAACAGACTGTTAAGGACATTTTTTATGCTCACTCTCACGCACACAAACCAGGCAAGTTATGTAGGTTGATGTACTGTAGAAAGCGCTCACAAGCTTCCCTAGAAACACAGACAGGGTAGTCAATTGCTGTTTCCATGTTTTGTCTGGGCCTGCTTGCTGAAGAACCACATTAACAGCTCACACACACACACAAACACAATGGGCTGATCAAAAAAATGTTCTGTGCCCCCCGGAATTGTAATCAGTAATTTTACTTTTGGATTATCCAAACTCACTAAAGCAATCGGATTACTTTCAGTTACTTGTGGATTACTTTCCCCATGAGAGGCATTAGAAGAGACAAAAAGGATACATCAAATACATTTGGGTGTGTCAACATAGTGGTCTCTGACTTGTGGTCAGACTCGCTCAGGTGGAACAAACTTAAACTTGAGCCTTTTTTCAATGCTGAATTGAATGTCATTGAGAAAACAGAAAGTCGTCATAATGTATATTTCGCAAACATCCTTTCTGAATTTGAAAGTAATCCAAGAAGTAATCATCTAGTTTTTCAAAAGTATCTATAACCTTAATACAATATTTTTGTTGGTAATGGAACTGATTTTAGTTAGTTTTTTTGTAATCAGATTACATGTAATCAGTTACTCCCTAACCCTGCCCAAACAATTACACACTGTAAATGCACCTCCTAATGAAGAGGTATCAGTGTATTATATGACAGAGAGAGGGTTAAGTCCTCTCATACTATAGTCCTGTATGAGCCTAGGGCAATTAAAGAGCAACCAGTGTGTTTATCATACAAGCCAAGTGAAAAAATAACCTCAATATTCCTCGGTATTTTAGCACCGCAATTATGTTTCTCCAGTCAAAGCAGGAAAGAAACCTAATGCTAAGATGATATAGAGGTCTCGTTTGACCCGGGTGCAAATGACCTTTTCAAACAAAGTGCCATGCCTTGTGAAGACAAATGGATTAAAGTTCAGAACGGAGGTGCCCAGTAGGATGGATGGCCTGACCTTTGACCCTAACCTCTTCATAGATCTCAGAGGGTATCAGTGTTGATCTTAGAGCTGCTGTGCACATGCACTGGACTGAGTCTCTGAGCTGGGCTTTAATTAACACTCCTAGGCCATTCCTATGACTTTGCCAGGAGAGGTAGGCATAGTGGGAGAAGGCCAATGGAATGCTGAAATGTCTTGAGTCAATAACTATTCAACCCCTTTGTTATGGCAAGCTTAAATAAGTTCAGCAGTAAAGATTTGCTTAACAAGTCACACAATACTTTGCATTGACTCACTCTGTGTGCATTAATAGTGTCTAACATGACTTTTGAACGACTACCTCATCTGTGTACCTCACACATACAATTATCTGTAAGGTCCCTCAGTCGAGCAGTGAATTCCAAACACAGATTCAACCACAATGACCAGGGAAGTTTTCCAATGTCTCACAAAGAAGGGCACCTATTGGAAGAGGGGTAAAAATAGAATATCCCTTTGAGCATGGTGAAGTTATTCATTACACGTTGGAGGGTGCATCAATACACCTTGTCACTACAAAGTTACAGGCGTCCTTCCTAACTCAGTTGCCGGAGAGGAAGGACATCGCTCAGGGATTTCACCATGAGGACAGTGGTGACTTTAAACAGAGTTTAATGGCTATGTCAACTGAGGATGGATCAATAACATTGTAGTTACTCCACAATACCTGTACAGAATACAAATATTAAAAAACATGCATTCTGTTTGCCAGAAGGCACTAAACTAATACTACAAAAGTAATCAGGAAATAACCTAAAACACAAATCCACTGCACTGGAGTTGCTTACCAAAAAGACAGTGAATGTTCCTCAGTGGTCGAGTTAGAGTTAAATTTACTTGAAATCTATAGCAAGACCTGAAAATGGTTGTCTTGCAATAATCAATAGAGCTTGAATCATTTTGAAAATAATAATGGGAAAATGTTTCACAATCCAGGTATGGTAAGCTCTTAGAGACATACTCAGAAAGACTCTAGCTATAGTCGCTGCCAAAGGTGCTCCTAAAAAGTATTGACTTAGGGGTGTGAATGCTTATGTTCTTAGCGGCCGGAGACTTTTATGCAGGGAAACTTACTTCAGTTCTACCAAATTTCCATCAACCTGTTAAATGTGCAACCAGAGGGAAAAAATTCTAGATCACCTGTACTCCACACACAGAGACGCGTACAAAGCTCTCCCTCGCCCTCCATTTGGTAAATCCGACCACAACTCTATCCTCCTGATTCCTGCTTACAAGCAAAAATGAAAGCAGGAAGCACCAGTAACTCGGTCTATAAAAAAGTGATCAGATGAAGCAGATGCTAAACTACAGGACTGTTTTGCTATCACAGACTGGAACATGTTCCGGGATTCTTCCGATGGCATTGAGGAGTACACCACATCAGTCACTGGTTTTATCAATAAGTGCATCGAGGACGTTGTCCCCACAGTGACTGTACGTACATACCCCAACCAGAAGCCATGGATTACAGGCAACATTCGCACTGAGCTAAAGGGTAAAGCTGCCGCTTTCAAGGTGCGGGACTCTAACCCGGAAGCTTACAATAAATCCTGCTATGCTCTGCGACGAACCATCAAACAGGTAAAGCGGCAATACAGGGCTAAGATTGAATCATACTAAACCGGCTCCGACGCTCATCTTATGTGGCAGCGCTTGCAAACTATTATAGACTACAAAGGGAAGCACAGCCACGAGCTTCCTTGTGACACGAGCCTACCAGACGAGCTAAATCACTTCTATGCTCGCTTCGAGGCAAGCAACACTGAGGCATGCATGAGAGCATCAGCTGTTCCGTACGACTGTGTGATCACGCTCTCCGTAGCCAATGTGAGTAAGACCTTTAAACAAGTCAACATACACAAGGCTGCGGGCCAGACGGATTAACAGGACGTGTGCTCCGGGCATGTGCTGACCAACTGGCAGGTGTCTTCACTGACATTTTCAACATGTCCTTGATTGAGTCTGTAATACCAACATGTTTCAAGCAGACCACCATAGTCCTTGTGCCCAAGAACACAAAGGCAACCTGCCTAAATGACTACAAACACGTAGCACTAACGTCCATAGCCATGAAGTGCTTTGAAAGGTTGGTAATGGCTCTAATCAACACCATTATCCCAGAAACCCTAGACCCACTCCAATTTGCATACCACCCAAACAGATCTACAGATGATGCAATCTCTATTGCACTCCACATGCCCTTTCCCACCTGGACAAAAGGAACACTTATGTGAGAATGCTATTCATTGACTACAGCTCAGCGTTCAACACCATAGTACCCTCAAAGCTCATCACTAAGCTAAACACCTCCCTGCGCATCTAGATCCTGGACTTCCTGACGGGCCGCCCCCAGGTGGTGAGGGTGGGTAGCAACACATCTGCCACGCTGATCCTCAACACAGGAGCTCCCCAGGGGTGCGTGCTCAGTCCCCTCCTGTACTCCCTGTTCACCCACGACTGCATGGCCAGGCACGACTCCAACAATATCATTAAGTTTGCAGACGACACAACAGTGTCGGCCTGATCACCGACAACGATGAGACAGCCTATAGGGAGGAAGTCAGAGACCTGGCCGAGTGGTGCCAGAATAACAACCTYTCCCTCAACGTAACCAAGACTAAGGAGATGATTGTGGACTACAGGAAAAGGAGGACAGAGCACGCACCCATTCTCATCGACGGGGCTGTAGTGGAGCAGGTTGAGAGCTTCAAGTTCCTTGGTGTCCACATCACCAACAAACTAGAATGGTCCAAACGCACAAAGACAGTCGTGAAGAGGGGACGACAAAGCCTATTCCCCATCAGGAAACTAAAAAGATTTGGCATGGATCCTGAGATCCTCAAAAGGTTCTATCAATCAATCAATCAATTTTATTTTATATAGCCCTTCGTACATCAGCTAATATCTCGAAGTGCTGTACAGACACCCAGCCTAAAACCCCAAACAGCTAGTAATGCAGGTGTAAGAAGCCACGGTGGCTAGGAAAAACTCCCTAGAAAGGCCAAAACCTAGGAAGAAACCTAGAGAGGAACCAGGCTATGAGGGTGGCCAGTCCTCTTCTGGCTGTGCCGGGTGGAGATTATAACAGAACTATGCAAGATGTTCAAAAATGTTCATAAGTGACAAGCATGGTCAAATAATAATCATGAATAATTTTCAGTTGCTTTTCAATAGCCGATCATCAAGAGTTGAAAAACAACAGGTCTGGGACAGGTGGCGGTTCCATAACCGCAGGCAGAACAGCTGAAACTGGAATAGCAGCAAGGCCAGGCGGACTGGGGACAGCAAGGAGTCACCACGGGCGGCAGTCCCGACGCATGGTCCTAGGGCCCAGGTCCTCCGAGAGAAAGAAAGAGAAGAAGGAGAAAATTAGAGAGAGCCAAGATTTTCAAAATTTCCATAAATGACAAGCATGGTCAAATAATAATCAGGAATAAATCTCAGTTGGCTTTTCATAGCCGATCATTAAGAGTTGAAAACAGCAGGTCTGGGACAGGTAGGGGTTCCATAACCGCAGGCAGAACAGTTGAAACTGGAATAGCAGCAAGGCCAGGCGGACTGGGGACAGCAAGGAGTCACCACGGCCGGTAGTCCCCGACGTATGGTCCTAGGGCTCAGGTCCTCCGAGAGAAAGAAAGAGAGAAGGAGAAAATTGAGAGAGCCAAGATTTTCAAAATGTTCATAAATGACAAGCATGGTCAAATAATAATCAGGATAAATCTCAGTTGGCTTTTCATAGCCGATCATTAAGAGTTGAAAACAGCAGGTCTGGGACAGGTAGGGGTTCCGTAACCACAGGCAGAACAGTTGAAACTGGAATAGCAGGCCAGGCGGGACTGGGGACAGCAAGGTGTCATCATGCCCGGTAGTCCTGACGTATGGTCTTAGGGCTCAGGTTCTCAGAGAGAAAGAGAGAACGAGAGAATTAGAGAGAGCATACTTAAATTCACACAGGACACTGGATAAGACAGGAGAAGTACTCCAGGTAACCAACTGACCCTAGCCCCCGACACAAACTACTGCAGCATAAATACTGGAGGCTGAGACAGGAGCGGTCGGAGACACTGTGGCCCCATCCGAAGAAACCCCGGACAGGGCCAAATAGGAAGGATATAACCCCACCCCACTTTGCCAAAGCACAGCCCCCGCACCACTAGAGGGAAATCCTCAACCACCAACTTACAATCCTGAGACAAGGCCGAGTATAGCCCACAAAGGTCTCCACCACAGCCAAAACCAAGGGGGGGCGCCAACCCAGACAGGAAGATCACGTCAGTAACTCAACCCACTCAAGTGACGCACCCCTCCTAGGGACGGCATGAAAGAGCACCAGCAAGCCAGTGACTCAGCCCCTGTAACAGGGTTAGAGGCAGAGAATCCCAGTGGAGAGAGGGGAACGGCCTGGCAGAGACAGCAAGGGCGGTTCGTTGCTCCAGAGCTTTTCCGTTCACTTCACACTCCTGGGCCAGGCTACACTCAATCATATGACCTACTGAAGAGATAAGTCTTCAGTAAAGACTTAAAGGTTGAGACCGAGTCTGCGTCTCTCACATGGGTAGGCAGACTGTTCCATAAAATGGAGATCTATAGGAGAAAGCCCTGCCTCCCGCTGTTTGCTTAGAAATTCTAGGGACAATTAGGGGCCTGCGTCTTGTGACCGTAGCGTACGTATTGGTATGTACGGCAGGACCAACTCGGAAAGATAGGTAGGAGCAAGCCCATGTAACGCTTTATAGGTTAACAGTAAAACCTTGAAATCAGCCCTGGCCTTAACAGGAAGCCAGTGTAGGGAAGCTAGCACTGGAGTAATATGATCAAATTTCTTGGTTCTAGTCAGGATTCTAGCAGCCGTATTTAGCACTAACTGAGTTTATTTAGTGCTTTATCCGGGTAGCCGAAAAGTAGAGCATTGCAGTAGTCTAACCTAGAAGTAACAAATGCATGGATAAATTTTTCTGCATCATTTTTGGACAGAAAATTTCTGATTTTTGCAATGTTACGTAGATGGAAAAAAGCTGTCCTTAAACAGTCTTGATATGTTCGTCAAAGAGAGATCAGGGTCAAGAGTAACGCCGAGGTCCTTCACAGTTTTATTTGAGACGACTTTACAACCATCAGATGAATTGTCAGATTTAACAGAAGATCTCTTTGTTTCTTGGGACCTAGAACAAGCATCTCTGTTTTGTCCGAGTTTAAAAGTAGAAAGTTTTCAGCCATCCACTTCTTTATGTCTGAAACACAGGCTTCTAGCGAGGGCAATTTTGGGCTTCACCATGTTCATTGAAATGTACAGCTGTGTTGTCATCCGCATAGCAGTGAAAGTTAACATTATGTTTTCGAATAACATCCCCAAGAGGTAAATATATAGTGAAAACAATAGGGTTCCTAAAACGGACCTTGAGGACACCCGAGATGTACAGTTGATTTGTGCTAAGAGGACAGACCATCTAGACAAAGATGACTAACTTGTCACCTGTTCGTTATCGGACAGGATAAGTTATCAAATGGAGGGGTATATCAGTCTCTCAAAACGGAATAGTGGATGCCAAAGTGGGACCATAGATTGATTCCTACATGATCCGTAGCCTCAGGTAGAAGCTCCATAAGTATGGCACGTAGGAGGGGTTGTGGCCAGCGGGTTCTTCGCAAACAGAGTGAAGATTGGATGTCGATTAATCTTGTCAGCTGTGGCATGTCTTAGTCGATATGAGCACAAAGTCCTAGACAGACGGAGGAGATGTGCGACTTTTCGTAATAATTATTTTGGTACTTTGTTCCTACGAGACATGCCTGAAGCGGCCTCATTAAAGGGTGGCACTTTTACCACCTATATCATGCATTGATCATTCTTGCTAAGAGGATATGGGAGTATTCTAATATACGCAGCCACTAGGTATATTGCTATAATTCGTTTTATCTTACTATATTTTGTCTTTCAGTTAAGGCAGCTTTAGAGTCTTTTTGCTCGCTTGGCAACAGGCTTTTTCTCTGAAAAGTTTCTTTTTATGTTAAGATTGCTACGGTCATTGGAAGAATTCGATATAGGCGAGTAGGTTGTTCATGATTCATTCCGGCGCTTATAGGTTTGGTTTTTATCGGAAGAGAGCGCTTGTATTACTGTCCACCTTTGTTTGTGAGCATTGTTTCGGTTTACACCTTGCTTCGCCATCTCGGTGGTATTATGAGAGCGTGTTTATTATGTTCAACATAGGGAGGGCCAAGCACAGGAAGCAGCTTCCTTCAGCAGTTTAGTAGGAATGGATCCAGTATGCAGCTTGAAGGTTTAGAGGCCATGATTATTTTCATCATTGTTCAAGAGATATAGTACTAAAACACTTAAGTGGTCTCTCCCGATCCCAGGCCGCAGGAGCTGTGCAGATCCAGGACAGCTAAGCCCTGGAGGAATACGCAGATTCAAAGAGGAGTCCGTAATTTGCTTTCTAATGGTCATGATTTTTCCTCAAAGAAGTTCATGAATTTATTACTGCTGAAGTGAAAGCCATCCTCTCTTGGGGAATGCTGCTTTTTAGTTAGTTTCGCAACAGTATCAAAAAGAAATTTTGGATTGTTCTTATTTTCCTCGATTAAGTTGGAAAAGTAGGATGAGCGAGCAGCAGTGAGGGCTCTTCGGTACTGCACGGTACTGTCTTTCCAAGCTAGTCGGAAGACTTCCAGTTTGGTTGGCGGCCATTTCCGTTCCAATTTCCTGGAAGCTTGCTTCAAAGCTCGGGTATTTTCTGTATACCAGGGAGCTAGTTTCTTATGACAAATGTTTTTCGTTTTTAGGGGTGCAACTGCATCTAGGGTATTGCGCAAGGTTAAATTGAGTTCCTCAGTTAGGTGGTTAACTGATTTTTGTCCTCTGACGTCCTTGGGTAGGCAGAAGGAGTCTGGAAGGGCATCAAGGAATTTTTGTGTTGTCTGAGAATTTATAGCACGACTTTTGATGCTCCTTGGTTGGGGTCTGAGCAGATTATTTGTTGCAGTTCTACAGCTGCAACATCGAGAGCATCCTGACCGGTTGCATCACTGCCTGGTACGGCAATTGCTCGGCCTCCGACCGCAAGGCACTACAGAGGGTAGTGCGTACGTCCCAGTATATCACTGGGGCTAAGCTGCCTGCCATCCAGGACCTCTACACCAGGCGTGTGTCAGAGGAAGGCCCTTGTCAAAGACCCCAGCCACACTAGTCATAGACTGTTCTCTCTACTACCGCATGGCAAGCGGTACCGGAGTGTCAAGTCTAGAACAAAAGGCTTCTCAACAGTTTTTACCCCGAAGCCATAAGTCTCCTGAACAGGAAATCAAATGGCTACCCGGACTATTTGCATTGTGTGCCCCCCAACCCCTCTTTTTACGCTGCTGCTACTCTGTTTATCATATATGCATAGTCACTTTAATTATACATTCATGTACATACTATCTCCATCAGCCTGACTAACCGGTTTCTTTATGTAGCCTCGCTACTTTTATAGCCTCGCTACTGTATATAGCCTGTCTTTTTACTGTTGTTTTATTTCTTTACCTTCCTATTGTTTACCTAATACCTATTTTGCACTATTGGGTAGAGCCTGTAAGTAAGCATTTCACTGTAAGGTGTTGTATTCGGCGCACATGACAAATATACTTTGATTTGATATTTCTGTATTTCATTTTCAAAACATTTGCAACAATTTCAAAAAACGTGTTTTCACTTTGGGGTATTGTAGATTTGTGAGAAACAAAATCGATTTAATACATTTTTGATTTATGTTGTACCACAACAAAATGTGAAATACGTCAAGTGGTATGAATACTTTCTGAAAGCACTGTAATGCAAAATGTCTCAGGAAAGACTGTCTGGGTTGACATACTCAGTAACAGTCAGGCCTGCAACCTGGACCTACAGGCCATAGTGAAATCATTTGCATATAAAAAAGGAGGACTTCAGAATATTCTTTTAAGATGGATTTTATTTGATTTAGGCCTAATTTAATTAACTTTTAATATTTACAGCCCATTTGTGTAGACAATTTGCCACACGAAACCCGCTGAGTTCCACAAAAAAATAATGGCTGAATTTATCCACAAGCCGACTACATTTTTCCAAATTGTTAAGCCATTTGATGTGTAATTTTATAACAAGTTTACAAATAGCACCTAAATCACAGCTAAATATGGTATATACTGTAGCTATAGATAGCACACTGCACAATGAAACAATCCCTAGTAAGCTAGTGTTTTGAGGGTGGACTGACTGTATTACACGGCATTAATAGACACTTTTTACGAACAGCTACTTTCTATCCAAGCTGGGAGAGAGATTGAGGACGGCTCATACCACGCAGGTTCAGGTAGTCTATACAGGACAGCAGTATATTTCTTTAACAATTGGTAGCTGATTAGTATTCTGTAGTCAAAGACTCCAGCCACCTAAAAAATTTCAAAGACTCCAGTAACCCAAGTCATGGACTGTTCTCTCTGCTACTGCACAGCAAGCGGTACCGGAGAGCTAAGCCTAGTTCCAAAAGTCTCCTTAACAGCTTTTACCCCCAAGCCTTAAGACTGCTGAACAGCTAATCAACTGGCTACCAAGACTATTTGCATTGACCACTTTTATTTACGCTGCTGCTACTCCCTGTTCATTATCTGTGCATAGTCACTTTACCCCTACCTACAGTGGGGCAAAAAAGTATTTAGTCAGCCACCAATTGTGCAAGTTCTCCCACTTAAAAAGATGAGAGAGGCCTGTAATTTTCATCATACGTACACTTCAACTATGACAGACAAAATTAGGAAAAATAATCCAGAAAATCACATTGTAGGATTTTTTATGAATATATTTGCAAATTATGGTGGAAAATAAGTATTTGGTCAATAACAAAAGTTTATCTCAATACTTTGTTATGTACCCTTTGTTGGCAATGACAGAGGTCAAACGTTTTCTGTAAGTCCTCACAAGGTTTTCACACACTGTTGCTGGTATTTTGGCCCAATCCTCCATGCAGATCTCCTCTAGAGCAGTGATGTGAAAGGCAGGGTCCTGAAAAAGGGACGTTTCTTTGCATATACAGTGGGGCAAAAAAGTATTTAGTCAGCCACCAATTGTGCAAGTTCTCCCACTTAAAAAGATTTTGTCATTTTGTCTGTCATAGTTGAAGTGTACCTATGATGAAAATTACAGGCCTCTCTCATATTTTTAAGTGGGAGAACTTGCACAATTGGTGGCTGACTAAATACTTTTTTGCCCCACTGTATATGCAAAGAAACGTCCCTTTTTCAGGACCCTGCCTTTCAAAGATAATTCGTAAAAATCCCAATAACTTCACAGATCTTTATTGTATAGGGTTTAAACACTGTTTCAATGAAACATAAACAATTAATGAACATGCACCTGTGGAACGGTCGGATCGGTACATCCGAACATCACACCTGCGGGACAGGTACAGGATGGCAACAACAACTGCCTGAGTTACACCAGGAAAGCACAATCCCTCCATCAGTGCTCAGACTCTCCCCAATAGGCTGAGATAGGCTGGACTGACGGCTTGTAGGCCTGTTGTAAGGCAGGTCCTCACCAGACATCACCGGGCAACAACGTCGCCTATGGGCACAAACCCACCATCGCTGGACCAGACAGGACTGGCAAAAAGTGCTCTTCACTGACGAGTCGCGGTTTTGTCTCACCAGGGGTAATGGTCGGATTCGTGTTTATCGTTGAAGGAATGAACGTTACACTGAGGCCTGTACTCTGGAGCGGGATCGATTTGGAAGTGGAGGGTCCGTCATGGTTTGGAGCGGTGTGTCACAGCATCATCGAACTGAGCTTGTTGTCATTTCCGGCAATCTCAACGCTGTGCGTTACAGGAAAGACATCCTCCTTCCTCATGTGGTACCCTTCCTGCAGGCTCATCCTGACATGACCCTCCAGCATGACAAAGCCACCAGCGATACTGCTCATTCTGTGCGTGATTTCCTGCAAGACAGGAATGTCAGTGTATTGCCATGGCCAGCGAAGAGCCCGGATCTCAATCCCATTGAGCACATATGGGACCTGTTCGATCGGAGGGTGAGGGCTAGGGCCATTCCCCCCAGAAATGTCCGGGAACTTGCAGGTGCCTTGGTGGAAGAGTGGGGTAACATCTCACAGCAAGAACTGGCAAATCTGGTGCAGTCCATAAGGAGGAGATGCACTGCAGTACTTAATGCAGCTGGTGGCCACACCAGCTACTGACTGTTAGTTTTGATTTTGACCCCCCCCTTTGTTCAGGGACACATTATTCAATTTCTGTTCGTCACATGTCTGTGGAACTTGTTCAGTTTATGCCTCAGTTGTTGAATCTGAACATACATACAAATATTTACACATGTTAAGTTTGCTGAAAATAAACACAGTTGACAGTGAGAGGACTTTTATTTTTTTGCTGAGTTTATTACCTCAATTACCTAGACTAACCTGTAACTCCGCACATTGACTCGAATCCGGTACCCCCTGTATATAGCCTTGTTATTGTTATTTTATTGTGTAACTATTTTTACTTTAGTTTATTTAGAAAATATGTTCTTACTCTACATTGTTGGTTAAGGGCTTTAAAGTAAGCATTTCACAGTAGGGTCTACACCTACTGTATTCGGCGTATGTGATGAATACAATTAGATTTTATTTCATTTGCTGTATAGAAAATGTATTTTACCAGCTGCAATGTTTGAATTTCCAACTTTAATTGCAGAAAAAAGTTATATTATTGCCACCAGCCAGCAGTCTAAAAATGGCAGCACTGCCATACCGTGTATAGCTTAGTGAAATGTTAGGCTTAACCTGAGAAAATTACAATCAAATAGGCCTGCCAAAAAATATTTATCCATTAGCTAAAGCAAAGCTGTGCCCTGGCACCATAGAAAGACGATCATCGATTCGATAGGCATGCAGCCGTTGCCAAAAGTTTTGAGAATGACACAAATATAAATTTTCACAAAGTCTGCTGCCTCAGTTTGTATGATGGCAATTTGCATATACTCCAGAATGTTACGAATAGTGATCAGATGAATTGCAATTAATTGCAAAGTCCCTCTTTGCCATGCAAATTAACTGAATCCCAAAAAACATTTCCACTGCATTTCAGCCCTGACACAAAAGGACCAGCTGACATCATGTCAGTGATTCTTTCTTTAAAACAGATGTGAGTGTTGACGAGGACAGGGCTGGAGATCCCTCTGTCATGCTGATTGAGTTCGAATAACAAGCTGGAAGCTTCAAAAGGAGGGTGGTGCTTGGAATCATTGTTCTTCCTCTGTCAACCATGGTTACCTGCAAGGAAACACGTGCCGTCATCATTGCTTTGCACATAAAAGGCTTCACAGGCAAGGATATTGCTGGCAGTAAGATTGCACCTAAATCAACCATTTATCGGATCATCAAGAACTTCAAGGAGAGCGGTTAAATTGTTGTGAAGAAGGCTTCAGGGCGCCCAAGAAAGTCCAGCAAGCGCCAGGACCGTCTCCTAAAGTTGATTCAGCTGCGGGATCTGGGCACCACCAGTACAGAGTTTGCCCAGGAATGGCAGCAGGCAGGTGTGAGTGCATCTGCACGCACAGTGAGGCAAAGACTTTTGGAGGATGGCCTGGTGTCAAGAAGGGGAGCAAAGAATCCACTTCTCTCCAGGGAAAACATCAGGGACAGACTGAAATTCTGCAAAAGGTACAGGGATTGGACTGCTGAGGACTGGGGTAAAGTAATTTTCTCTGATGAATCCCCTTTCCGATTGTTTGTGGCATCCGGAAAAAAGGAGAAGACAAGGTGAGCGCTACCATCAGTTCTGTGTCATGCCAACAGTAAAGAATCCTGAGACCATTCATGTGTGGGGTTGCATCTCAGCCAAGGGAGTGGGCTCACTCACAATTTTGCCAAAGAACACAGCCATGAATAAAGAATGGTACCAACACATCCTCCGAGAGCAACTTCTCCCAACCATCCAGGAACAGTTTGGTGACGAACAATGCCTTTTCCAGCATGATGGAGCACCATTAGGCAAAAGTGATAACTAAGTGGATCAGGAAAATAAACATCAATATTTTTGGTCCATGGCCAGGAAATTCCCCAGTCAATAATCCCATTGAGAACTTGTGGTCAATCCTCAAGAGGCGGGTGGACAAACAAAACCCCACAAATACTGACAAACTCCAAGCATTGATTATGCAAGAATGGGCTGCCATCAGTCAAGATGTGGCCCAGAAGTTAATTGACAGCATGCCAGGGCAGATTGCAAAGGTCTTGAAAAAGAAGGGTCAACACTGCAAATATTGACTCTTTGCATCAACTTCATGTAATTGTTAATAAAAGCCTTTGATACTTCTGAAATGCTTGTAATTATACTTCAGTTTTCCATAGTAACATCTGAAAAAAATATCTAAGACACTGAAGCAGCAAACTTTGTGGAAATAATATTTGTGTCATTCTTAAAACTTTAGGCCACGACTGTAGACATGTTGCAATTGCTCTTTGGCTGTGTGGCTGACACATTCGATTATATATTTTTTGGGTAGGGTGGGACCTCGATTCCGACCTTTGGGGGGGCCCAGACAAATTTTTTACGCCAGTAGGGAAGGTGGGAAATAAATAAAGAGAAAGAGAGAGGGGGGAAGGTGAGTAGGAGTGGGAGTGGGAGAGAGAGGGAGAGAAAGCTCGAGAGAGAGAAAAAGTGCGAGAGAGTTAGCGAGCGAGACGTCAACTGGTTCAATCAGACCTTTTTGTTATTTCGGATTGAAGATGGATAGAGAAACACTAAATCAACAACATTTGCCTAATAATTTAAAGACGTGTCTTGTTTTTATACATAAAATGTCAGACACAGCAGATCAAACTGTAAAATTCAGGAACTATATAAATAGTCTCAGACATGTAGAAATTGTCTCTCTTCTCCGTTGCTGTCTTCACACCACATGATAGCATGCAAGTGTGTGATTGTCTGTGTGCGTTCGTGTGTGTGTGTGTATGCGTGTGTGTTAGCCTGCAGGTAGGTGGTGTGGTAATGAGTCATCATAGAGCCATCACTCACCCTGACAGCTGAACACAGGACTAAATTTGTCATGTGATTATGATCAGGAATGTAATTAGTTAGTCAGGTGATAAACAAAGTGCTCCAGAGGTGCTGCTGCCTGCTAACCTGAGGGACCTGAGAGATCTCACATTCAGGCATGTACTTGTGGTGTGGTAAGCCTCATTATCTAACAGCCAAAAGAATGTGAACACAAACAGAGAGAAGAAGTGGGATTGGTGACTTAGGGCAGGGTTTTCCTCTCACAAGAGATGTGTTGTGATCAAACGCACACAAACATTTTGAATAGATGGAAGTAACAATACAAATTGCAATGCAGATTATAATTTTACTCTTCCCCTGAAATGTGATGGTGAGTTTTACGTGTCTTGATTTCGAGTTCGGCTTCGTAATATGTTGCTGACATAACACACACTGCACTGTGGAATCATTGATCAAGAATGAGATCTGCCACATGCTTTTTCAGAGTAATTTCTCTTTAACCTGCCACAAACACTTTCCTCCTGTATACTGTTCTGCTCCTATAGGATCATTGGAAGATGATCCTTTCAAACAAAGGCTAACACAATCTATCCAACATATTCTCAGGTCTCCACGGCTGTAAAATAGCCTGAACATCACTGTCAAAGCAGACTTGAGAGAGAGATGGCTGTCCATCCCAATATGTTGTTGTCTTCTCCAATGTCATAGTGGCACTATGGCCCACTGCCATAGCCCTGCAGTTAGTGCAGAGGCGAAAACAGGCTGGGCAGAGGCACTGCCAAATTGAACACTGGCCCATCCAATCTGGATGGCATGTATATGTTTAACAATTTAAAAATGAAAACATTTGATTTGCTGTTTGTATTGTCTCCTGACCAATCAGAAATGTAGAAAAATGCAGAGGTTCAAGGGATATACTTGTTTATATCACAATTATATGGAACCACTACCCCACCTTCTCCATAACACGTACCTACTACTAGCTTGCTAACTGTGGGAAAATTGCTTTGACCCGCTACAATTATTAGATCATTCGAACTAGCACTAGCTTGCTAGTCACAAGTTATGGCAAACCAAAGTTCACTCATGCACTTTAAACAAAAGCCACAGATGGGGGATGAAGACACAACACCTACTCCACTACCTCCACTGGCCCAGCCCAATCTGTCAGATTGGTCGTCAGCCCATGAGGAGGCTAGCATGTCAGCCCATGACAAGGTTAGCATGGATACTGCTTCAACTTCCACAGCCCAGCTAGCTCACTACCGCCCAGCCCCAACTCGCCACAGTGAGTATGTCATCACCTGTACATTTTTCTGCACACAACCAAAAATGCAACTATTCCCCAATATGGTGATCAATGGAAAATGATGATGTTTCTTATGGAAGTGGTTTTATTGTCTGGAATACAGTTTGACAAGGGACGCTGTTTTTAGTAAAATGTGTAGACATTTCCCCGAGGTCACTATGGAAGGCATTTGTTACAGATGGATATAAGGATTTTTAAGCACCAGGCTAGCAAACCCCAGTCTTTTGCACTGGATACATCTGAAGGCTAAACTATGAGCCATAGCAATAAAAACCCATGTAATGTTTTAAATCAACTTAACGAAAAGTCTCTCTCTCTGTGTCTCAATCTCACCCTCTCTCGAGTGTATTTGTTTGCAGTGGCGACCCGTCATTCGGGGGAGGTGTGCCCTAATTTTTTGAGCCACACATTTTTAGCAATGTTATTTTGGCATTAACACGTGTCACATATCAGTTTGCAAACAATGTTAAAAAAAAAAAAAATCAGGACCTGCTGGCTTGCTGGCTTGTCCCAGCAGTCCCTTGCTGGGACAAGCCAGCAGAAAATACGGAGCATTGCTCCGTTATTGGCTCAGTGTTCTGTCACTCATGGGAACACTACATTGACCACCAAGTCTAAGGGTAGAGCTAGAAATTTCAAGCCCCTTGGGTGCTGCAATAGAGTTACATTTGAAGTGCCCATCCAAGAAAGCTCAAGGTTATTGGCCACAGATTAAGGAAAAAGGAAACCGCACACTGCTCTTGATAGTATCACCGATATTTAAAAAGCTTACGTATTGGCCACACGGCCTTCGTCAGAGCTTTTGGGATTTTTTGAAAGTTGCACCCTTATGTAGACCTGGCCCCACCCACATCCGTTCTACACATCGAAGGGGGTTGGAGGCAAAGGAAAAACAAATAAGTGCTACCAAATATAACAATATGCATTTCATAAATATTACAAAAGTGTATAAATAAGGCATATTGAACACGTCTGTAAAATCTCAATGAGGACATAGCAAGTTTTCATTAGTCATTGGGTACATCATACGAAAAACGTCAGAATAATCTACAAGAGACACATATTTCATGTTCAAATTCACAACATAACATACATAGGCATTTCATCATTAAGTCCTTTAGGAAATAATGTCTGGAGGGTGAAAATCCCAAAACATTCTCTTTTACTCAGAGTATTATTAATATCTCCTCTATTGGCCACAGATAAAATGACGTCAAATCACACTATATCTACTGTATCTTTGATTGGCTGACGTCAACATCATACTTTCAAAATCTTAGCTAGCAGTCATCATCATGAATCAAGTCGACAATCTACTGGCAAACCCCTTTTAATCCTTGTCATATGAAGAGAAATAATGAAGATAAATTACAGAATCAGTGGCTAACTGCAAGCATTGCAAAGCGATCATTAGCCTGCTATTCAGTGGAGCGGCTATGTGGTCCCCCAAGTCTAAGATTAAGGGTCTCTTTTCCTAGTTTAAAATGATTAACATTCAACATTGGCCATGCTGTCAATGAAGCATGATTTGTGCCACTCTCAAAACAACTGTTAACTCGGAAATGCAAAATCTGACTTTAGTGAGTTCAAGACAACTGGGAACTCGAGAAAAATGAGCTGCGACTGGGAAAATACATTTTGAACTTTCATCCAAATCGGAATTGTAAATTCGGAACTCGGATCTCTCTCTAGAGCTATGACCTGAAGATCACTGATGTCATCCTTATTCAACCTTTTTTTTTTTTTCCCATAAATCCAGAGAATGCCAGACTTTGATGAAAGTTTGATGACAATTTTCCCACGCCACCTTCCTGTTCAAGTGAGTACAGCACAATAAGGTGAGTTCAAAAATGTATTGTATGCTACTGCATAAATTATGTAATATGCTAGGGAGATATGTTTACTGTAGCTAAGAAAGTAATACTAAGTGTATGTTGTGTAGTAAGCTGTTAGTAGCCCATGTGCCTCACCCTAATAATTTGGTCTATTTTCATGTCTTAATTTCACCTACTGTTCTGACTTGGTGGTGCACATGTAGCCTATGAGAAATGTAATCATCGAATATTGTAAGAGCTTTCATTGTCTGCTTATATGCCCCTTTTATTTATCCTACAGTTCTGACTTGGTGAACAGGGAGAACACTGTAAGAACGGACCATGTTCAGAATTCTGTTGTTGTACATTCCAAAAGTGCTGAACAAATAGTTATATTGAGTACTTTAGTCCTAGCACGCTAAATAATGTCTTAATCTAAATTACGGAATGCCTCTTATCCGCTTGTCGTCCCCTTATGTGTAACGGCTGTCGTCGGTGGAAGAAGGTGAGGACCAAGGTGCAGCGTGGTAAGTGTTCATGATGTTTAATAATCATCAAAACAGAACACTGAATAACAAAATAACAAAGAAACAACCGAAAACAGTTCTGTCTGGTGCAGACACACAAAGACTGAAAATAACCACCCACAAAACCCAACAGAAAACAGGCTACCTAAATATGGTTCCCAATCAGAGACAATGATTAACACCTGCCTCTGGACGGAGGGGCAGCTCCCGACTGAAAGGCAGCTCCGGACTGAGGGGCAGCTCCGGACTGAGGGGAAGCTCCGGACTGAGGGGCAGCTCCGGACAGGCGGACGGCTCTGGCGGCTCCTGACTGGCGGACGGCTCTGGCGGATCCTGACTGGCGGGCGGCTCTCGCGGCTCCTGACTGGCGGGCGGCTCTGGCGGCTCCTGACTGGCGGCTCTGGCGGCTCCTAACCCACCCAACTCACGCCCTGACCACACTAAAACAAAAAAATTACAAAAGAACTATGGTCAGAACGTGACATTATGCCACTGGTTCTCAATCCTGGTCCTGGCGATCCAAAGGGGTGCACATTTTGTTTTTGCCCTAGCACTACACAGCTGATTCAAATTATCAAATCATCAAAAGGCTTTGATGATTTGAATCAGGTGTGTAGTGCTAGGGCAAAATCAAAAATGTGTACACCTTTGAGTAACCAGGACCAGGATTGCGAACCACTGCTTATGCCATAGTTTGTACATCTCAATTGTCAGGAGAAACCACATTTGTTTAACCTCTAACGAGTCACAAACCCGGATCCGGGATCCCCCCATCAAAAAAGCAGACTAGCATAGCCTAGCCTAAAGCTACAGGGATATCATATAATCAAATGTTCATGAAATCACAAGTCCAAGACACCAGATGAAAGATACAGATCTTGTGAATCCAGCCATCATTTCCGATTTTTTAAATGTTTTACAGGGAAGACACAATATGTATTTCTATTAGCTAACCACCATAGCAAAAGACACAACTTTTTTTTCCACCATTTTTTTCCTGCATAGGTAGCCATCACAAATTCGACCAAATAAAGATATAAATAGCCACTAACCAAGAAAAAACTTCATCAGATGACAGTCTGATAACATATTTATTGTATAGCATATGTTTTGTTCGATAAATGTGCATATTTCAGGTAAAAATCACAGTTCTACATTGCAGCTGCAATCTGAAATAGCGTCGATGCAGGCAGAATAATTACAGAGACCAACGTCAAATACCTAATTACTCATCATAAAACATTTCTGAAAAATACACAGCGTACAGCAAATGAAAGCCCAACATCTTGTGAATCCAGCCAATATGTCAGATTTTTTAAGTGTTTTACAGCGAAAACACAATATAGCATTATATTAGCTTACCACAATAGCCAGAAACACAACCGCATTTACCAGCAGCAAATGTTAGCGATCGTAACAATCCAGCAAAAGATATATAATTGGACTAACCTTGATAAACTTCATCAGATGACAGTCCTGTAACATCATATTACACAATGCATATAGGTTTTGTTCGAAAATGTGCATAATTAGCAGCACAAATCGTGGTTATACAATGTGATCAGTAGCAGCATTTCATACATTCTGGCCGGCGCCATCTTGGAGAGGCACCTAATCTAATCGATAAATAATCGTAAACTTGACAAAAAAATACAGGTTGGACAGCAAATGAAAGATGCATTAGTTATTAATGCAACCGCTGTGTTAGATTTTTTAAATTAACGTTACTAGACATACAGTGTGCGTTACAGCCAGACCAGTGCCGCAATAATGGCGGACAACTCCTTTTACATTTTTCCACATAAATACGGAATAACATCATAAATAGCTCTTACTTTTGGACGAGCTTCCATCAGAATCTTGGGCAAGTTGTCCTTTGTCCAAAAAAATCTTTGCTCGGTTGTAAAACGTCCTCTTCAACTTTGGAACTAGCAGCTAACAATAGCTATGTGGCGCAGACATGCCCAAATCTTCAAAACGCAATACTAAGGAAATTCCAAAAATTGCAATATACTCGCATAAACTGATATAACTCGGTTTAAAATAACTTCGTTATGATGTTTCTAACACCTGTATCGAATTAAATCACAGACGGATATATCTTAGGCCTATAACGAGAGCTTTTGAGCATGCCATCCTGAGGTCCTCCTTTGCGTCTTGACGAACGTCGAAAAGAGCGCACCCCCCATGCCATGGCCTTTTATAAGGTCTGAGATCTACGTAGAAACTCCATTCCAATTCTCATTGGTTACTGACATCCAGGGGAAGGCGCGTGCAGTTCATGTCGACCCATAGGATACATACAGAGCTTTAAACTGATCTGAGAACAGAGCCTCGTTTTCAGACCTTCGCAGTTCCTGTCATGAATTTCGCTGCAGAAAGAGTTCTGTTTCACCCACAGACATAATTCAAACGGTTTTAGAAACTAGAGATTGTTTTCTATCCAATAGTAATAATAATATGCATATTGTACGAGCAAGAATTGAGTACGAGGCAGTTTAATTTGGGAACGATAAATGTCCAAGTTGAAACAGCACCCCCTATAGTGACAAGATTAAGCAAGTCAGCCATATCAGCTATGTTTTTTTAAAGGCAGTAAATGAGGCTGAATGAACTGTTTTGCTGCCAGACAAGGCTCCGCTGATAGCCAGGTGTAGCAGTGGTAAGGTGTTGGGACTGCTGTTAGGAAACTGCAGTTTGGACAGTTTTATGTTTGTCACCGTTATAGTGCAATTATTGTATTATTTAGTGTTGTGTTGTGTAGTGGCTTTGCTGGCATGCATCCTACATATTATTGTATTTGCCCCATCAACATTAACATGCTAATATCGCCACTGGTTGTTTGTTGAGGCAAAATCTGTTTTTTCTTCTCACAAAATACACTTAAATATGTCTGACAGTGGTGTAGTGGAGGTTATATGCAGGTATACACCGTATGTCCACTTTTCTTCAGTGGATATTGCTTATACTCACTTCTTAACCCCCACTGATGCGTTTCAAAGTGGTGTAGCGGAAGCATACGCCGTATCAATTATACATGCGGCTTGAATTGATAAGGGAAAGTCCATGAGCACAGACGAAGGATATCAAGGATTTGGAAAGATTCTTTATGTAGGAATGGTCTAAGATCCTTCCCAATGTGTTCTCCAATATCATAAAACATTGTAGAAAGAGGCTCAGTTCTTGTTTTTGTCACATGTTCTCTTGATTAGTGAATTGGACACTTTTCCTGTCCTACTAAGCATTGAAATGTATCTAGTACTTTTGGGTGTCAGGGAAATTGTATGGAGAAAAAGTACATTATTTTATTTTGGAATGTAGTGGAGTAAAAGTTGTCAAAAATGTAATTAGTAAAATAGCGTACAGATACCTCATAAAACGAGTACTTCAAAGTATTTTTGCTTTGTTATTTAACACCACTGCACACGAACACACACACATATATAAGCAGGCACACTTGCACATGCACGCACACACACACACACACACACACACACACACACACACACACACACACACACACACACTGTTCTCTGCTCTCAACGACAAACACAATGTACTTGGAAGTGAGCAGGAATAACACAGAGGGATGTTTTCCATTTCCCATTAAACAGTAAAACACTCAGTGTATCCCTAATGGCACCCTACTCTCAAGTGAACTACTTTTGACCAGACGCTATGGGCCCTGATCAAACGTTGTGCACTACAAAGGGATTAGGGTGCAATTTGGGATGTATCCTGTGTTTTCAGTCTAACCGCTGTCTGTCCAACTAATGACAAAGACAGAAACAGTTACCTCTGTCATTTTAACAACTAATATAACTGTCATCTCATTTTTCATCAAATAAATTATTTTTGCATTTACCTTTTTAAGTTAAGGAGGCTATATACAATATCACTTAATCTGGCATTTCCAAAGTTACAGTTTTGATTGCTGATGAGTAGTACCTCCAGAAACAATTCACACCCCTTTACCTTTTCCACATGTTGGTGTGTTAAGGAATGAATTTAAAATGGATTCAATTGAGATGTTGTGTCACTGATCTACACACAACACCCCATAATGTCAAAGTGGAATATTGTTTTCAAGTATTCAACCCCTTTTGTTATGGCAAGCCAAAATGAGTTCAGGTGTAAAAATAAGCTGCATGGACTCATATGTTCAATAATTATTGACCACCCTATCTCTGTACCCCACACATACAGTTAAAGTCACAAGTTTAAATACACTTAGGTTGTTTTTCAACCACTCCACAAGTCGGCAAGTCGGTTAGGACATCTACTTTGTGCATGACACAAGTCATTTTTCCAACAATTGTTTACAGAGAGATTATTTCACTTATAATTCATTGTATCACAATTCCAGTGGGTCAGAAGTTTACATTCACTAAGTTAACTGTGCCTTTAAACAGCTTGGAAAATTCCAGAAAATTATGTAATGGCTTGAGAAGCTTCTGATTGGCTAATTGACATCATTTGAGTCAATTGGAGGTGTACCTGTGGATGTATTTCAAGGCCTACCTTCAAACTCAGCGCCTCTTTGCTTGACATCATGGGTAAAACAAAAGAAATCAGCTAAGACCTCAGAAAAAAATGGTAGACCTCCGCAAGTCTGGTTCATCCTTGTGAGCAATTTCCAAACGCCTGAAGGTACCATGTTCATCTGTACAAACAATAGTACGCAAGTATAAACACCATGGGACCACACAGCCATCATACCGCTCATCTGTCTCCTACAGATGAACGTACTTTGGTGCGAAAAGTGCAAATCAATCCCAGAACAACAGCAAAGGACCTTGTGAAGATGCTGGAGGAGAAAGGTACAAAAGTATCTACATCCACAGTAAAATGAGTCCTATATCGACATAACCTGAAAGGCCACTCAGCAAGGAAGAAGCCACTGCTCCAAAACCGCCATAAAAAAGCCAGACTACGGTTTGCAACTGCACATGTGGACAAAGATCYTACTTTTTGGAYAAATGTCCTCTYGTCTGATYAAKKAAAATAGAACTGTWTGGCCATAATGACCATRGTTATGTTTGGWGGAYAAAGSGGMATGCTTGCAAGCTGAAGAACATCGTCCCAACCGTGACGCATGGGGGTGGCAGCATCATGTTGTGGGGTGCTTTGCTGCAGGAGGGACTGGTGCACTTCACAAAATAGATGGCATCATGAGGACAGGAAAATTATGTGGATATATTGAAGCAACATCTCAAGACATCAGTCAGGAAGTTAAAGCTTAGTCGCAAATGGGTCGTCCAAATGGACAATGACCCCAAGCATACTTCAAAGTTATGGCAAAATGGCTTAAGGACAACAAAGTCAAGGTATTGGAGTGTCCATCACAAAGCCCTGACCTCAATCCTATAGAAAACGTGTAGGCAGAACTGAAAAAGCGTGTGCGAGCAAGGAGACCTACAAACCTGACTCAATTACACCAGCTCTGTCAGGAGGAATGGGCCAAAATTCCCCCAACTTATTGTGGGAAGCTTGTGTAAGGCTACCTGAAACGTTTGACCCAAGTTAAACAATTTAAAGGCAATGCTACCAAATACTAATTGAGTGTATGTAAACTTCTGATCCACTAGGAATGTGATGAAAGAAATAAAAGCTGAAGTAAATAATTCTCTCTACTATTATTCTGACATTTCACATTCTTATAATAAAGTGGTGATCCTAACTAACCTTAGACATGGAATTTTTACTAGGATTAAATCTCAGGAATTGTGAAAAACTGAGTATAAATGTATTTGGCTAAGGTGTATGTAAACTTCCGACTTCAAATGTACAATTATCTGTGAGGTCCCTCAATCGAGTAGTGGATTTCATTCACAGATTCAACCACAAACCACAATGCCTCGCAACAAGAGTACCGATTGGTAGATGTTTCAACATTTTTAAAAAGCAGAAGCTGAATATCCCTTTGAGCATTGCAAAGTAAAAAAAATTGGCTTTTGATGGTGCATCAATACACTCAATCACTACAAAGATACAGGCATCCTTCCAAACTCAGTTACAGGAGAGGAAGGAAACTGCTCAGGGATTTCACCATGAGGCCAATGGGTATTTTAAAACGGTTACAGAGTTTAATGGTTGTGAAATTACAAAACTGAGTATGTATTAACAACTTTGTAGTTACTCCACAATACTAACCTAAATGACTAAATGACTAACCTAAATGACTAACCTAAATGACTAACCTAAAAGATGGAAGCCTATACAGAATAACACATATTCCAAAACATGCATCCTGTCTGCAACAAGGCACTTAAGTAATACTGCAAAAAATGTGGCAAAGAAATTAACTCCATGTCCTGAATATAAAGCATTATATTTGGGGCAAATCCAACACAACACATCACTGAGTACAACTCTCCATATTTTCAAGCATAGTGATGGCCGCATTATGGTATGGGTATGCTTGTCATTGGGAAGAACTAGGGAGTTTTGGGTTGGGGCCCAAAAAATCTGAATAAAGCTATAAGCACCGGCAAAATCCTAGAGGAAAACCTGGTTCAGTCTACTTTCCAACAGACACTGGGAGACGACAAATGCTCCTTTCAGCAAGACAATAACCTAAAACACTAGGCCAAATATACACTGGAGTTGCTTACCAAGAGGAAATCAAATGTTCCTGAGTGGCCTAGTTACAGTTTTGACTTAAATCGGCTGGAAAATCGATGTAAGGATTTCAAAATGGCTGTCTAGCAATGATCAACGATCAACTTGACAGAGGTTGAAGAAAATAATAATATGCCAATATTGTGCAATCTACGTGTGCAAAGCTCTTAGAGACTTACCTAAAAAGATTCACAGCTGCAATCGCCACCAAAGGTGCTTCTACAAAAGTATTGACTCGGGTGTGAATACTGATTTAAATTGGATATTTCTGTATTTCATTTTCTATCAATTAGCAAACATTTCTAAAAACGTGTTTTCACTTTGTCATTATAGGTTATTGTGTGTAGATGAGTGAAAAAAAAGAAGATTTAATCCATTTTGAATTCAGGCTGTAACACAGCAAAATGTGGAATAAGTCAAGAGGTAAGAATACTTTCTGAAGGCACTGTATATGAAAAATATTAAATGTTACATATGGGACCACCCGGGAGCATTCTTTCTATGGGTGGGAGGCAAATACAATACTTTATAGTGCACGACTTTTGACCAGAGCCCTATGGTCCCTGGTAGTAGTGCATTATGCAGGGAATAGTGTGCTTTTTGGGGCACAGGTTCTGGTATAAATGATGAAGGATTAAGCTGGCCCCGATTAGCATTTGTTTACAGCCAAAGCTGTAGATTCAAGAGTGGTTTACCCATAGAAATAGACATAACTAGAACGGGCTTGGAACCTCTGACTATGGCAATTTAAATGGTAACCGCATTATTGACTTGAATAGGGATTTTCATTGTAGTAATTCTATTTCTGTGGGTTTACCATTACTTAATCAGTTTCTACTGTAGTAAGGCATTAAGGACAATAGAATTAGCATTAGTAGAATACAATTCCTATTCAAGTCAAAGATAGCGATTCTATTTCCATGTTGAGGACCCATCAAGGAGAGGTCAGCTGGACAGAAGTACACTAACGACGGCAAAGTGCAGCACAACAAAGCACTCGCCACCGTCACCTCAGTCCCCATATGGTTGGTAAATGTGATATTACATTAACATGATAAATGACACAGCACAACACACTTCACAAAATATTGAGATTAATTACAGTGATTAGGATTGGGGGATGGGAAGCTGATCCTAGATCTGTACCTAGGGGAAACTCCACCCTGGAGCGGTCTGGAGCCAGTTCAATCTTGGACGGAACTCAAGTGCTGCCATTGACAGACAGCAATTGAGCTTGATGCATTGCTTGTGTGAGTAGATGAGAAGCCACTGTTTGGCCATATTCCTCTCTCCTGTCCCCAGACCAGGATGAACTATAGCCTACCGAACGAGCTGGTCTGGAGTGGTTTAGCGGTTTAGGGTGAAGTTGCCACTAGATTCAGATTTTAGGTCAATTTTGCATTTTCCCCACTGCTGGTTAAGATTAGGATTGGGGGATGGGAAGCTGATCCTAGATCTGTATCTAGGGGAAACACCACCCCGGAGCGGGTTGGAGCCAGTTCAATCAAACACAAACAAATAAAAAGCACCTACCTGACTCAGGCCTGTCAATCTTCTTGTCAGATGTCCTTCCATCTTGCTTACCGGAGTTCTCTTCATCTGTGTCCCCCCATTGAGTAGGCTGACCATACAGAGGGGTGTCCATTTTTTTTAACACTGCAATGTCCCCTGGAAAACAGACAACACCACTCATTCGCCCTTCACAAAGTCAGTGTAATGTCAAACTAGCATGGTGCACCATCAAAAGACATACAGTAAGGCTCTGGTCAAATGTAGGGCACTATAGGGAATAGGTGGAATAGGCTGTAAGAAAGCGGACTGGCTGGAGTGATGTCTAAGGTGCCAAAGGACTGGATAGGAGTATGGCACCTTAGTTTATTTTATTTTCAAGCAAAGGGGAATGGCTTTGTACAGTGCCAGAGTCCACAAAATAAGAAAAATCTAAAATCAGATTAAAGTAGAAAAAATGTATAATCTTCAAATAAGCAGCCCAGACTGATCTCTTGCCACTCTAGCTGCCTAAACTGAACTCCACAGTGAAGGAAGTTTATGAAGAACTCCACCAACAGAGTTGAGCAGAGACCAGGCTTTGTGGAAATCAGCTCTGACTACATCGATTCCCCAAAGGTCAATACTTCAACCCAAAAATGTAAATCTTATCTTGTACATTAGTTTGTCCTCCGTAGTTGCGTGCCTTTCTTTGTTTGCTGAAATCCATACTTTTAAATAAAATGTTCATCAAGTACAAACACCGACAGTTTTCTTGAGATTCAAGATGCCATCTTAGAGCATCAGCAAAGTTGGTGGTTGTATTTGATTAACGTTTATTGAAAAATTATATATTTCAGCAAATAAAGGCAAGCAACTACAGATGACAAACATAGGTACAAGGTAAGCGTTTCATAATTACTTTTTTTTTTAAGTATTGAGCTTGGGCGAATCAATGCAGGGAGAATTCGGGAAAGAGTGGGACTTAAAATCAACTGGGACAGCTTAATCTTGACATGTTTATTTCTTGGTCTGACAAGAGAAAATCTAAACTATTGTTACCAAGCCCTTGTTTTGAGAGAAATTGCGCTGTTCCCTGCTGCTGCGTTGATGCGCTCTACATAGTCTCCGTGAGCTCTAAGCCATCGGCATTGGTCTTAAAGCCACCCCCTAAAACTACTAAACAGCATTTCCCTTTTAAATCGGGATTGGAATAACTTTAGAAGTCCATTTAAAAAATTGTTGGTGTTGAGCTAGAGTATGGCAACCCCTGCAACTGTGTGCATGTAAAGTTGAAGTCATCTTTGGGTAAAATTGTGAGACTAAATATTAAATAGTTACATTTAAATAAAATAAACAGATTAAACATAGCTGTAATGTGTGTGCTGGGAGTCGGAAGCAAGTTCAGTAAGTGAATCATTTAATAAATACATTAAACATAATACAAAACAAGAAACATGAACAACGCACAGACAGGCAACTGAAACGGAAACAATAACGCCTGGGGAAGGAACCAAAGGGTTCTCATCCCATCACCATGTAGTATACATTATCATTGATACAAAGGTACTATGTAGCCCTTTCCTGCAGTCAATGACAAAAAGCATCCTTTTTGATGTCATGGGTGGAATGTTATAATATTTTTCATAATTTCAAGATTAATAAAATAAAGAAATAACGTCAAGAAACTGTGTTTCTATGCCAAACAGTTTTGTTATATTTCAATCTTCTGTGATATTGGGATGCAAACTCAAAATTGAATTAATTTAAACTCTATATCTGTCATGGTACAGAGATATTTTTTAAAGCCCATAACCATGTGTATGAAGTGTATACTTCTGTTTCAAAGTAGATTTGTTTAAGACGACCATGACTCTATGGCCCTGATTTAGCCCACTGGAGTAAAATGTTAATGGTTTATTGAGCACCGACACCAGCATATGTAATGTGCAGCAGCGTGCCGTATGCGCAGTGTTTGAGGCTTGGGGCAGACACACAGCGGCCACACAGCAAGCTGTAACAGAAGAAAAAATACCGTTTAGAAATCTCTTGTCCATAATTAGACTGATCTCCTAGTATTTGTTAAGAATTGTTATGTTGTATAGTTGAATATCTGTTCGCTAACTATGTTTATATTTCCAAAGCTGAGATGTGTACTCATCTTGATGTGCACATTCCATTGTGCTTCTGTCTCTCGTTCTGGGAGTTGTAAAGGAATTGACAGGCTTTCAACACATTTTTATGAATGGGTTCCCGCCACTGTTGACAGTGGGCTAGTCCAGTTCATGAGTGAATTGTGATCATGTAATTTTCGAAGCATTATTGATAAGAAAGTTCAAAATTATTTGTCGATGTTGGGTAAATGATAAAGATTAACATGTGAGAAGAGGAAGTCTGTAACATGACATTTCTTAGCTAATTGATATATTGGTTTGTTCCACATCAGCATGGTATAAGAGCCTGACTGACCAGGCGGGGCCAGTTAGTTAGACCTGAAGCTCCTGATGATTTTTTAAATTACGTTTTTTATTTAACTAGGCAAGTCAGTTAAGAACAAATTCTTATTTTACAATGACGACCTACCACGAGATCGAACCAGGATCTGTAGTGACGCCTCTAACACTGAGATGCAGTGCCTTAGACCGCTGCGTCACTCAGGAGCCCATAATAAAGTGGCACGTCAAAATCCCAGACACTGAAGTCCTCAGCCTTGTCGACATGATGAGCATTCACACACTGCTTATGAAAGCACAGTTCAGATGGGCGGGCCATGTGAGCAGGACGCCTGCTACCTGTATCTCTAAGCAGATCTTCTTCGGAGAGCTGAAAAATTGGAAGCGAGCACAAGTTGGACCAAAGAAACACATTAGACACACTGTATGCGTCCCTCAAGAGCATTAACATTGATCTAAGGTCATGGGAAAGCTTCGCTCATGTTCGTCCCATCTGACGTAATCTCATCCGGGATGGTGCTACCACCTCTGAAACCAGCAGGACCAAAAATGCCATGGTGAAGAGACAACAGCGAAATACCATTATTAATTAAGAGTCTATTGACGCACCTGTATGTCAATCTAAGTAACATAATAAACAAATCCCCATCCAAATCCATCAGTTTAAGGTAGAAGTATCAGTTTTTTTGCACGGACTTCATCTCAATCCACCACATCCGCTTATGTCGGTCTTCCGCATCTTCAGTGAAAAGTGCCAGAGCTATAGCGGTTTTTGTCAGACCATGAGCCATCCCAAAAATCGGTCTTCTCACGAAAACGTCTGTAGCGTCCAAACGGTTTTGCCTACGTTGGTGCTCTACGACTCCAACCCCCACAAGTGTCACGGGACTCGTCTGAACTCGGTAACGCTGATGTGCCAACTATGTTAGCTTAGTACCCTAACGGCTTAGACTTTTAGAGGTCAACAGAGCCATCCCTCAGGAGAATGCTACCACGATATTATGTCAAGCCTGCCAAAAAGCATTTTCCGTGCTGAGATTGGTCTCAACAGCCATCTGCGCATCCCAATGAATCGTGTCATGGTTATCGTCAATGACTATGGACGAACAAGGAAGGAAGGAAAGGAAGGACATGCTGTTTTGACTGTTGTTTAAAACAGTCACTAAGATGAAACTTGGCTGTTATTGTTGCAAACACTTGTTTTCAATGTAACGTTCGCAGTCACGCTAGCTAGCATGCTAACTAGATGCAGTAACTCTGTATTATGGTTAGCGTAGATAGTTAGCATCAAACGAATATATATTCAGCATGCCATTCATTGCAGCCTTATAATATATTTACCAAAAAGTAATGTGAAATGTACTCATAACTTATGACAAAAGCAATATATTTAGACTTAGCCTGCATTTAGCATAGCTAGCTGGCTAACAAGCCCAGGCAAAGCTAACTACAGAGAGCATTGCATCATGGGAGACAAAATGCACCGTGGGAATCATAGTATGCTGTAGACCAGGGCAATACAAAAGCATCACAATTCCCAAAACAAGGAATTCTGAGGTATGGGTTTCAAATAGCATTAGATACACTGTATACTAATAGCATAATAACTGGTTATAAAGTGGCGGAATTGTCCTTTAAATTATGGTTTATTCACCATCCACTCTACATGTTTTAAATTTGAGACAATTTTCATATTTGTGTACAGGATTTATGACCTGTACTCAAGACTATTTTTGTATAATTCAACTATGTTGGGAATCCAATTTGCCCGCCATAATAACACCCAAACACCTTTGTCTGGATATAGAAAAGGCAGCAGCTGTCACGACTTCCGCCGAAGTCGGTCCCTCTCCTTCTTCGTTCGGCGGTCGACGTCACCGGTCTTTTCCATTTGTTTTGTCTCGTTTTCCCTAACACCTGGTTCACATTCCCTCATCAGACTAAATGTATATTACCCTCTGTTTCCCCCATATCTGTGTGAGGAATTGTTCTTTGTGTAGGGTGTTACACTTCAGGCTGGCTTGCGCTAGGTTTGTTTCAAACCTAGGTTTGTTTGTTTTGTTTAATCCGGTTCATGTTACCGTGGTTGTGCTTTGTGCTGCCTCGCCTATGCCTTTGTGCCAGGGTGTATATTAAAGTTCTCCTGTTATCACCCATCTCTGCTCTCCTGCACCTGACTTCCCGGCAACCAGTCACTCACCCCATTACAGCAGCTTTACAACTTGCCCCCACTGTGTTATAACTTGAGCTTCTGGGAATGGACTGTTAAGTCACCTGCTTGTGAAGATCTCAATTGCATACTGCTCACATCCCCTCTCCTCATCTCCTTCTCAAAACCCATTCGATGAGAAATCTGGAGGTTCCTCCCGTCTGACCTTTTCCTCCAATGGGTTTTGAGAAGGTGGCGGGGATTCTCCCGCTATTATTTAGTAGTTACTTTTGATCCTTTGCTAGTCCAATATGACTGCCTGAATCCAACATAACTTTCAGCTGCCTCACTGCATTCGTGTTGCATATTGAAAAGACGGGACCGACGGACATCGTCGCCCTGTTCCTAGCTCCTAGACAACGTTGCAGTATTGTTTGGGGTAGTGTTTTTTCTTGCATTATTTTCGCAGAACGTTTCTTGCATTATTACCCACAAACAATAATTACCTCCAGACAATCATGAATTGTAAAGGGAAAACCAGCCACACAGCAGATATTGACGCCTTGCTCCCAGACAAGCTATACAACCTCTTCCCCACTTTGAGGAAAACACAGTGCCGCTGTGCCTCCTTTGGAAGTATTAGATTTAGGCCAAGATAGTATATCTAAAGGAAATAGCAATGGCGAACTTGATCAATTGTCTTTGTAGGTGTTGACAGAAGGTTTCTTTTGCAGTGACATTTGACCGTTTCTGAAACACAAAAACAACTTCAAATTGTTGTGGACCTGTTAGCAGATCGTTTGAATTATATTCATGTTTTGCATTTACTTTCTCGATAACCTAAATATGCTACACTGCCCAATAATTCTGAAACATTGTCTACTCTGAAAAACTACAGTAGGCCTATTTACAGTGGCAGCCTACACACTTCAATGCAAAAGATCAACTGTCTGTTCACCTGTTAAATTCGACTGTATGTTATAAACCGCGCTCCCTTTCAGATGCATAGAGCAAAACTTGAAATTATAATAGCCTATCTAATAGGCCCAATTAAATGAGAGATCGTGGCCAGAAAATATCCAATGTTTGTGATATATGTATTATGTTTATAAATTAAATATTGTCTAGGCTACTTGAGAATTTTTACATTCCACTATTCCACGTTCCACAAACGTCAATGGAAAAGGTGAACTGTCTGTTCTACCGTTAAACTGCGCTTTGGGTCAGATCACATAGAGCAAAATACTTTCAATACCGTCAGCTTATCTATTTACTACTGTGAAGTAGTATTAAATGAGAGATGCGACAAATGGTAGCCTATCCTAACCTGTTGTAGGCTATTTTGCGAGTGTGAAACCATCACAGTCAGAAAAGGTGAGGAATTTATTATGCAATGATCATGGAAATGAAATAAATAATCAGAAATATATTTCTAATTATTTTAGGATACAAAGAAAAAATAAATAGATTTTCACTCTTCTCACTAACAGCAAATGATTGCATCTTGTTATAATATTTAGCTACTTGTTTTGTGTTATGAATAAGAGTGTCATCTTATATTCCCCATTTGCACATAGGCTACTTTTGCCTTCTTGCATTGCAATACTTCAACCCCTAGAAACTGTGTGTACGCGTGGTCTAACGTTTGCTGGAGGATAAGCACATATTCACGTCATGTTCCTTTTTGATAAATGCCAACTTTTGCATGAAAACTGGCATGCATGTTTTGGGGCATATTCTGTGCTTTCACAACGTTTATAAATGAAGGCCCAGGTCTCTCTCCATTTAGAGACGTCAGTTTCAAGCCTGTTGGTCAGGACTCCATCACATCATCTTGCAAGTCTCCAAGTGCTGGCTCCATGGATGTATCTGTGAACACAACCACAGTTACTGTTCAAATCAAAAATCAAATTAAATGTATTTATATAGCCCTTCGTACATCAGCTGATATCTCAAAGTGCTGTACAGAAACCCAGCCTAAAACCCCAGACAGCAAGCAAGCAATTGCAGGCTGTAGAGCACGGTGCTAGGAAAAAACTCCCTAGAAAGGCCAAAACCTAGGAAGAAACCTAGAGAGGAACCAGGCTATGAGGGGTGGCCAGTCCTCTTCTGGCTGTGCTGGGTGGATATTATACAGAACATGGTCAAGATGTTCAAATGTTCATAAATGACCAGCATGGTCAAATAATAATAATCACAGTAGATCGATGTGTTGGGTGCTGGTGCAGTTTGTTATATCTGGAGGACTTCTCCTGTCTTATCGGTGTCCTGTGTGAATTTAAGTATGCTCACTCTAATTCTCTCCTTCTCTCTTTCTTTCTCTCTCTCGGAAGACCTGAGCCCCAGGACCACCCCTCCTAGGGACGGCATGAAAGAGCACCAGTAAGCCAGTGACTCAGCCCCTGTAATAGGGTTAGAGGCAGAGAATCCCAGTGGAGAGAGGGGAACCGGCCAGCAGAGACAGCAAGGGCGGTTCGTTGCTCCAGAGCCTTTCCGTCACCTTCACACTCCTGGGCCAGACTACACTCCAATCATATGACCTACTGAAGAGATGTAGTCTTCAGTAAAGACTTAAAGGTTAGAGACCGAGTCTGCGTCTCTCACATGGGTAGGCAGACCATTCCATAAAAATGGAGATCTATAGGAGAAAGCCCTGCCTCCAGCTGTTTGCTTAGAAATTCTAGGGACAATAAGGAGGCCTGCGTCTTGTGACCGTAGCGTACGTGTAGGTATGTATGGCAGGACCAACCGGAAAGATAGGTAGGAGCAAGCCCATGTAACGCTTTGTAGGTTAACAGTAAAACCTTGAAATCAGCCCTGCACGATCGTCCATGGGAGAGAGAGAGGACCAAGGCGCAGCGTTGAAAAAATACATCTTCTCTTTATTAGGAGATGAACGAACGAAGCAAACCAACAAATAGACGACCGTGAAGCTATAACCGAACAAAATGCAAACATGCAACCTAGACACAGACACAGACCTAGACAATGACCCAACAAAAACCTGATGCCTATGGCTGCCTAAAAATGGCTCCCAATCAGAGACAAATGAAAGACATCTGTCTCTGATTGAGAACCACTCAGGCAACCATAGACATACCTAGAAACATTCACTCAACCATAGACATACCTAGAAACATTCACTCAACACAAACACCATACACTAAACCCAACACCCCCTTTTCCATAAAACCACCCGAAACGAGACAAAACACAAACATTCCCCATGTCACACCCTGACCTAACTAAAATAATAAAGAAACAAAGATAACTAAGCAGGGTGTGACAAGCCCTTGCCTTAACAGGAAGCCAGTGTAGGGAAGCTAGCACTGGAGTAATATGATCAAATTGTTTGGTTCTAGTCAGGATTCTAGCAGCCGTATTTAGCACTAACTAAGTTTATTTAGTGCTTTATCCGGGTAGCCGGAAAGTAGAGCATTGCAGTAGTCTAACCTAGAAGTAACAAAAGCATGGATTAATTTTTCTGCATCATTTTTGGACAGAAAGTTTCTGATTTTTGCAATGTTACGTAGATGGAAAAAAGCTGTCCTTGAAACAGTCTTGATATGTTCGTCAAAAGAGAATCAGGTCCAGAGTAACGCCGAGGTCCTTCACTGTTTTATTTGAGACGACTTTACAACCATCAAGATTAATTGTCATTCAACAGAAGATCTCTTTGTTCTTGGGACCTAGAACAAGCATCTTTTTTTGTCCGAGTTTAAAAGTAGAACGTTTTCAGCCATCCACTTCCTTATGTCTGAAACACAGGCTTCTAGCGAGGGCAATTTTGGGGCTTCACCATGTTTCATTGAAATGTACAGCTGTGTGTCATCCGCATAGCAGTGAAAGTTAACATTATGTTTTCAAATAACATCCCCAAGAGGTAAAATATATAGTGAAAACAATGTGGTCCTAAAACGGAACCTTGAGGAACACCGAAGTGACAGTTCATTTGTCAGAGGACAAACCATTCACAGAGACAAAATGATATCTTTCCAACAGATAAGATCTAAACCAGGCCAGAAACTTGTTCGTGTAGACCAATTTGGGTTTCCAATCTTTCCAAAAGAATTTGGTGATCGATGGTATCAAAGGCAGCACTAAGGTCTAGTAGCACGAGGACAGATGCAGAGCCTCGGTCTGACGCCATTAAAAGGTCATTTACCACCTTCACAAGTGCAGTCTTAGTGCTATGATGGGGTCTAAAACCGACATGAAGCATTTCGTTACATTGTTTGTCTTCAGGAAGGCAGTGAGTTGATGCGCAACAGCTTTTTCTAACATTTGAGAGGAATGGAAGATCAAATCAAATCAAATTTTATTTGTCACATACACATGTAGCAGATGTTAATGCGAGTGTAGCGAAATGCTTGTGCTTCTAGTTCCGACAATGCAGTAATAACCAACAAGTAATCTAACCTAACAATTCCACAACTACACCTTATACACACAAGTAAAGGGATAAAAAATATGTACATAAAGATATATGAATGAGTGATGGTACAGAACGGCATAGGCAAGATGCAGTAGATGGTAAGTGTACAGTCTATACATATGAGATGAGTAATGTAGGATATGTAAACATAAAGTGGCATAGTTTAAAGTCTAGTGATACATGTATTACATAAAGATGGCAAGATGCAGTAGATGATAAGAGTACAGTATATACATATACATATGAGATGAGTAATGTAGGGTATGTAAACATTATATTAAGTGGCATTGTTTAAAGTGGCTAGTGGTACATTTTTACATAAATTCCATAAATTCCATTATTAAAGTGCTGGAGTTGATCAGTATGTTGGCAGCGGCCACTAAATGTTAGTGGTGGCTGTTTAACAGTCTGATGGCCTTGAGATAGAAGCTGTTTTTCAGTCTCTCGGTCCCTGCTTTGATGCACCTTACTGACCTCGCCTTCTGGATGATAGCGGGGTGAACAGGAGTGGCTTGGGTGGTTCTTGTCCTTGATGATCTTTATGGCCTTCCTGTGACATCGGGTGGTGTAGGTGTCCTGGAGGGCAGGTAGTTTGCCCCCATTGATGCGTTGTGCAGACCTCACTACCCTCTGGAGAGCCTTACGGTTGTGGGCGGAGCAGTTGCCGTACCAGGCGGTGATACAGCCCGACAGGATGCTCTCGATTGTGCATCTGTAGAAGTTGTGTGGTGCTTTGGTGACAAGCCGAATTTCAGCCTCCGTGAGGTTGAAGAGGCGCTGCTGCGCCTTCTTCACAACGCTGTCTGTGTGGTGGACCAATTCAGTTTGTCCGTGATGTGTACACCGAGGAACTTAAAACTTTCCACCTTCTCCACTACTGACCCGTCGATGTGGATAGGGGGGTGCTCCCTCTGCTGTTTCCTGAAGTCCACAATCATCTCCTTTGTTTTGTTGAAGTTGAGTGTGAGGTTATTGCCTACACCACACTCCGAGATTCGATATAGGCGTATGTTTTATATTTCTGGGTCAAAGTTGGCTTTTTCAAGAGAGGCTTTATTCTGACACTTTTATGAATTTGTACCACATCCGGTGGATAGAGAGCCGTTTATATGTTCAACATAGGAGGGCCGAGCACAGGAAGCAGTCTCTTTCAGTAGTTTAGTTGGAATAGGGTCCAGTATGCAGCTGAGGTTTAGAGGCCATGATTATTTTCATCATTGTGTCAAGAGATATAGTGACTAAAACACTTAAGTGTCTTAAGTGTCGTAACTGTTCTATTACCAATGGCAGTTAGGATAGGTGAAATTTCACAAACATATACAATGTTGAAGTTTGAACAGGTCAGACTCAACATACCTAACTCTGTTCTCCCCATTGACGACCGTTGGTGAGCAGGCAAGAGGTGAGACTGGAGGTAAGGTCTTTGCCATCACCGCATTGATAGGCATTGCAGAGTAGATCAGCTCCTGGCCCCTCGTCAAAGATACTTGTCAGTCACACAACAAACACACACAAAGAGCACTGGTTACATGATCAATTATGGTAATGTATTAGCATGGTGGAACCAACCAACCTGATTGCTGCATTAACTTCTCTGGGATATGTGGGACGCTAACGTCCCACTTGGCCAAAAGCCAGTAAAAATGCAGAGCGCCAAATTCAAATAAATTACTATAAAAATCAAACTTTCATGAAATCACACATGAAAGACATCAAATTAAAGCTACACTTGTTGTGAATCCAACCAACATGTCTGATTTCAAAAAGGATTTACGGCGAAAGCACACCTTGCGATTATGTTAGGTCAGTACATAGCCACAGAAAAACACAGCCATTTTTCCAGCCAAAGAGAGGAGTAACAAAAAGCATAAATATAGTTAAAATGATTCACTAACCTTTGATGATCTTCATCAGATGACACTCATAAGACTTCATGTTACACAATACAAATTAAATCTGAATGGTTTGTCCTCGGGGTTTCGCCTGCTAATATGTTCTGTTATACTCACAGACATGATTCAAACAGTTTTAGAAACGTCAGAGTGTTTTCTATCCTAATCTACTAATAATATGCATATCTTATCTTCTGGGGATGAGTAGCTGGCAGTTGAATTTGGGTAACCTTTTCATCCAAATGTGAAAATGCTGCCCCCTATCCTAGAGAAGTTAACCGTTCTATTTCACTTCAGATATCATGATATGTGAAGTGAAATAGAATGGTAAACGGAGCAATCAGGCTGGTTCTACCAGGCTAGGTTACAAAGGTTTAGGTGAATTGGGACAAAACTCGAAACTGGTTTGACGTTTGACCAGGTCAAATGACACCAACCTGATTTAAGTGTCCTCCCTGTTCCATTTATAAGAATGCTCACAGCGAAGGCTTGTCTGCATGGAGTCCAGTTGAAAATAGGGGGGCCATACATTTGAACTGTTCCTTAGACCATGGTTTAAACCATTGGTCTAACATGGCTACCTTTCTCATAGGCCAAACTGAACAAATTAGCCATGATGCTGAGAACTGCCAACTGAGTAGATAATTATAAGCAAAAGTTTACAAGTATGGCCCCAGAGAGTCGAGGACAAACAAACACTGGTCTGTGGTGAGCATTGTGTATGAGTGTGGGATAAACAACAACAAAACGTTCATATTGCCACTAACTTTAAAACCTCTCTGGGATATGTGGGACGCTAGCGTATGGCCAACATCCAGTGAAAATGCAGAGCGCCAAATTCAAATAAATTACTATAAAAATTAAACTTTCATAAAATCACACATGCAATACACCAAATTAACCTCTAATTCCTCCCAAACCCGGATCCGGGAGCACCCCCCACAGTAAAAAAGCTGACTAGCATAGCCTAGCATAGCGTCACAAGTAAATACTAGCATCTAAATATCATTAAATCACAAGTCCAAGACACCAGATGAAAGATAACATCTTGTGAATCCAGCCATCATTTCTGATTTTTAAAATGTTTACAGGGAGAAGCAATATGTAAATCTATTACGACTACCACGTTAGCCAAAAGACACACTTTTTTTACTCACCAGTTTTTTACTCCATCAGTAGCCATCACTAATTCGACCAAATAAAGATATTAAATAGCCACTAACCAAGAAACAACTTTCATAAGATGACAGTCTGATAATACATATTTATTGGTATAGCATATTTTTTTTAGAAAAATGTGCATATTTCAGGATAAATCACAGTCTACATTGCAGCTTGCAATCTGAAATAGTGCCGAAGCTGCCAGAATAATTACAGAGACACAACGTCAAATACCTAATTACTCATCTTAAAACATTTCTGAAAAATACGACAGCGTACAGCAAAGAAAGCCAACATCTTGTGAATCCAGCCAATATGTCAGATTTTTTAAGTGTTTTACAGCGAAACACAATATTAGCATTATATTAGCTTAGCACAATAGCCAGAAACACAAGCAATTTACCAGCAGCACAGGTTAGCGATCGTAACAATACAGCAAAAGATAATATAATTTGGACTAACTTGATATACTTCGTCAGATGACAGTCTGTAACATCATATTACACAATGCATGTAGGTTTTGTTTCGAAAATGTGCATATTTAGCAGCACAAATCTTGTTTATCAATGTGATCAGTGGGCAAAGTCAGTGGCATTCTGGCCGGCGCCATCTTGGAAAGGCACCTAAGTTTACGATTATTTTATCGATTAGGATGTACTAAAAATATACAGGTTGGACAGCAACAATGAAAGCATGCATTAGTTATTATGCAACCGCTGAGCTTAGATTTTTAAAATTAACGTTACTTAGACATGACAGTGTGCGTACAGCCAGATAGTGCCGCGAAAAAACGCGGACAAATGCGTTTACATTTTTCCACATAAAATACGGAATAACATCATAAATAGTTTCTTTACTTTTGGACGAGCTTCCATCAGAATCTTGGGCAAGGTGTCCTTTGTCCAAAAGAATCGTTGCTTGGTTGTAAAACGTCGTCTTCAACTTCGGAATTAGCAGCTAACAATAGCTATGTGGCCACAACATTCCCAAATCCSCAAAACGCAATACTAAGGAAATTCCGAAAATAGCAATATACTCGCATAAACTGATATAACTCGGTTTAAAATAACTTCGTTATGATGTTTCTAACACCTATATCGAATTAAATTACAGACGGATATAGCTAAGGCCGATAACTGAGCGTTTCAAAATGCCATCTTGAGGTCTTGCATTGCGCAATGACGAATGACGAAAAGAGAGCGCACTTCGTTCCTTGGCCTTTTATAAGCTCTGAGAACTACGTAGACACTCCATTCCACTTCTCATTGGTTACTGACATCCAGGGGAAGGCGGGTGCAGTTCATGTCGACCCATAGGATACATACAGAGCTTTAAACTGATCTGAGAACAGAGCCTCGTTTTCAGACCTTCGCAGTTCCTGTCATGGATTTCGCTGCAGAAAGAGTTCTGGTTCACCCACAGACATAATTCAAACGGTTTTAGAAACTAGAGATTGTTTTCTATCCAATAGTAATAATAATATGCATATTGTACGAGCAAGAATTGAGTACGAGGCAGTTTAATTTGGGAACGATAAATGTCCAAGTTGAAACAGCACCCCCTGTAGTGTCAAGAGCTATACTTGTTGTGAATCCAGCCAAACGTGTCAGATTTCAAAAAGGCTTTACGACGAAAGCACACGAAACGATTATGTTAGGTCAGTACATAGCCACAGAAAGACACAGCCATTTTTTCAGCCAAAGAGAGGAGTCACAAAAAGCATAAATAGAGATAAAATGAATTACTGACCTTTGATGATCTTCATCAGATGACACTCATAGGACTTCATGTTACACAATACATGTATGTTTCTATTTACAGAAATACTCATAACAAACATTGATAAAAGATACAAGTATTAAACATGGAACTTTAGATAAACTTCTCCTTAATGCAACCGCTGTGTCAGATTTCAAAAAAACTTTACGGAAAAAGCACACCATGCTATAATCTGAGTACAGCGCTCAGAGCCCAAATAAGCCATAAAGATATCCGCCATTTTTTGGAGTCAACAGAAGTCAGAAATAGCATTATAAATATTAACTTACCTTTGATGATCTTCATCAGAATGCACTCCCATGAATCCCAGTTCCACAATAAATGTTTGTTTTGTTCGATATAGTCCATAATTTATATCCAAATACCTCCTTTTTGTTCTCGCGTTCAGTACACAATCCAAACTCACGACGCGCGGGCAAGTGCATGCGAAAGTTCAGACGAAAAGTCATGTTACAGTTTGTAGAAACATGTCAAACGAAGTATAGAATCATTCTTTAGGATGTTTTTAACATAAATATTCAATAATGTTCCAACCGGAGAATTCCTTTGTCTGTAGAAATGCGATGGTCTAGATGCAGGTCTAACTCTCACGTGAGCGCGCATGACCAGCTCGTGGCACTTTGGCAGACCCCTGATTCAAAGATCCCTCTTTCCCCCCTCCTTCACAGTAGAAGCATCAAACAAGGTTCTGAAGACTGTTGACATCTAGTGGAAGCCTTAGGAAGTGCAAAATGACCAATATCCCACTGCATTTTCGATAGGCGATTTGAAAAACTACAAACCTCAGATTTCCCACTTCCTGGTTGGATTTTTTCTCAGGTTTTTGCCTGCCATATGAGTTATTTTATACTCACAGACATCATTCAAACAGTTTTAGAAACTTCAGAGTGTTTTCTATCCAAATCTACTAATAATATGCATATATTAGCAACTGGGTGTGAGTAGCAGGCAGTTTACTCTGGGCACCTTATTCATCCAAGCTACTCAATATTGTCCCCAGCCATAAGATGTTAAAGTATGCTTTACTAAATATGGTTTCATATATAAACCTGGAGAAGTCAAAGCACCTTGAGGGTGCTATCGCTACCCCAGAGTGTAATGTGGATTTGAGCAAAAACATCTAAAAAATGCTAATTCAGTCAAGTCAAACTCTGAAATGACAGCTAACTAGCTGCCTTTTCATTTGTTTTCGCTGTTTTGCTTTGACATTTATATCCATGTTAATGATGCTGCTACATGATTTTGCCTGGTCAGAAAAATTACTAGCTGTCTTGTCCGACACCAGACGGGGTAGATTGAATTGGTGTGGCAAACATCAATGTTTCTACAAGCCTCTGCTCTTGCAAACTAAATGCTACTGTATCCAGAGCAAAAGGAAATAATGTGTTTAATAAAAGCATACACTCTTAGAAAAAAAGGGGTTCTATATACACGATGTAGGATCTTAACTATTTTGTTGCCGAGAATTTTTTTCCTGCAATGCAGTAAATGCACGCGTATAGTGTATTTTAGGTTTTAAAAAGCTTCTAAAGCTTGTAATTTACACTTTGACATTTCAGACTTGATTTGCCCTAACGAAAAATGTATTAACCCCTACAAAAATGTCCATCAATAAACCACATTTCCTGTTGCTACAGGATTATTTTCCTGCTTTAGTAAACTGGGTCAAATTATGAGCCTACATCCGTAAAACCTTTTGGTCTGTCACGACTCCGACCGAGGCAGGCTCTCCTTCCCGTTCGGGTGGCGCTCGGCGGTCGTCGTCACCGGCCTATTAGCTGCCACTGATCCTTTTCTCCCCCTCCTTATGTGTTCATTGGTTACACCTGTTTTGTGTTTGTTCTTAATTAGTTGGGCTTTATCAGTCAACCGGCCCGCCTGTTTCTTTGGGCGGGATTGTTTATTGTAAGCTTGGTGTTTGTTAGTCTGACGTTACGTGTTTGTGTTGGAGTACATTTTCTGAACTGTTTTCGTTCCCCGTGTCTGGGGTAGTTTATTGTGAGCACCCAGTGTCAAGTGGGGTGGCCGTTGTTTATCCGTGGTTCATTAAATGAACGTTATCATTGAATCCTCTGTCTTCCTGCGCCTGACTTCGCATTCCGACACCCAGTCTTTACAGAATCCCGCACCGGTAAAATGGAGTCAGCAGGAGCAGCGGCCAACCCTCTCCCATTGATGGAGGAACGAGTGCTTCACCATACCACCGTTCTACACCGTATCAGATCGGCTATGGATTCTATGATGGAAAGAATGGACCGATGGAGTGGTCTCCTCTCTCCACCTTCGGCTCCCCCAGCTCAGGACTCTCCCTCCCCCAGCTACAGCGCTCTCCGTCTTTCACTCCCGGGGGATTATGATGGAGCGGCGGCGGGGTGCCAGGGGTTCTTACTCCAACTGGAACTGTACCTGGCCACCGTAAGACCCACTCCCTCGGGAGCGGAGAGGGTGAGTGACCTCATCTCCTGCCTCACGGGTCGTGCTCTGGAGTGGGCGAACGCAGTCTGGAATGGCCCAGACTCAGCGAAGGAGCACTACCCAGAGTTTACCCGACGTTTTCGTGCCGTGTTTGACCACCCTACAGAAGGCCGAGCGGCGGGAGAACGACTATTCCATCTCAGGCAGGAGAAGAGGAGCGCCCAGGATTACGCGCTGGAGTTCCGGACCCTGGCAGCAGGATCTGGGTGGAACGACAGGGCCCTTATGGACCACTACCGGTGTAGTCTCCGGGAGGACGTCCGCAGGGAGCTAGCGTGTCGGGACACCGCTCTTTCCCTGGATGAGCTGATTGACATGTCCATCCGACTGGGCAATCTGCTGGCTGCCCGCGGCGTTCGGAGAGGGTCCTGTGCGTTCCACCACCCAGCACCTCCGCTCCCATTCCGATGGAGTTGGGAGGGGCCGTACCGGAGGAGTGGGCTCCCCCTGCACCAGCTGTGGTCGGAGAGGACACACGGCCGATCGGTGCTGGCGGGGTCCGTCTGGGAGTCGAGATGGCAGGCGGAACGCTTCTCGATCACCCCAGGTGAGTCAGCACCAAACTCACCCAGAACCCCCTGTTGGTCACATGTTTGTCTTAATTTTTTTCCTTAAATTTTTTCCCTCTTCCCAGCATAGGGCGCTAGTCGATTCAGGCGCAGCTGGGAACTTTATGGATCGCGGACTCGCTCTTAAGTTAGGTGTTCCGCTTGTGCCGATAGATTCTCCCTTTCCCGTGCACTCCCTAGATAGCCGGCCATTAGGGTCAGGGGTGGTCAGGGAGACCACGGTTCCCCTGGACATTGTGACGCAGGGGAATCATAAGGAGCGTATCAGTCATTATATTATTGATTCGCCTGCGTTTCCAGTGGTGCTAGGGATTCCCTGGCTGGCCCGGCACAATCCTAAAATTTCGTGGAGACAGGGGGTTCTCCAGGGGTGGTCAGAGGAGTGTTCTGGAAGGTGTTTGGGCGTTTCCATCGGTGCCACGTCGGTGGAAAGTCCAGACCAGGGTCCCACGGTGTGCATTCCCCCCGAGTATGCCGATTTGGCAATCGCTTTCAGTAAAAKGAAAGCGACTAAATTACCACCTRATCGACKGGGAAMGGATTGTGCYWTAGATCTCCAGGTAAACGCTGCGCTTCRCAAGAGTCACGTGTACCCATTGTCCCAAGAGGAGACGGTGGCTATGGAGACATATGTCACTGAGTCTCTGGGACAGGGGTACATTCGGTCCTCCATCTCACCCGTCTCCTCGAGTTTCTTTTTTGTGAAGAAAAAGGAGGGAGGTTTGTGTCCGTGTATTGATTATAGAGGTCTAAATGCCATCACAGTGGGGATTAGTTACCCACTACCTCTCATTGCTACGGCAGTGGAATCATTTCACGGAGCGCAGTTCTTCACAAAACTGGATCTCAGGAGCGCTTATAGTCTGGTGCGAAAACCGTGGAAAAGTGGAAAACCGCATTTAGTACCACATCGGGCCATTATGAGTACTGCGTCATGCCGTATGGGTTAAAGAATGCTCCAGCCGTTTTCCAATCCTTTGTAGACGACATTCTCAGGGACCTGCACGGGCAGGGAGTGGTTGTTTATATCGATGACATTCTGATCTACTCAGCCACTCACGCCGCGCATGTGTCTCTGGTACGCAAGGTGCTTGGTAGACTGCTGGAGCATGACCTATATGTCAAGGCTGAGAAGTGTGTGTTCTCCAAACGAGCCGTCTCCTTTCTGGGTTATCGCATTTCCACCTCGGGGGTGGTGATGGAGGGTGACCGCATTAAGGCCGTGCGTAATTGGCCGACTCCGACCACGGTAAAAGAGGTACAGCGGTTTTTGGGTTTTGCCAACTACTACCGGAGGTTTATCCGGGGTTTTGGCCAGGTAGCAGCTCCCATTACCTCACTGCTGAAGGGGGGTCCGGTGCGGTTGCAGTGGTCAGCAAAAGCYGACYGAGCTTTCAACAGGTTGAAGGCGCTGTTCACGGATGCGCCCGTGTTMGCGCATCCGGACCCCTCTCTAGCATTCATAGTMGAGGTGGACGCYTCCGAGGCTGGGGTAGGTGCCGTGCTATCACAGCGCTCGGGTACGCCACCAAAACTCCACCCCTGCGCTTTCTTCTCGAAGAAGCTCAGCCCAGCYGAGCGTAACTATSATGTGGGGGACKGGGAGTTGTTAGCGMTGGTCAGTGSTCTGAAGGTGTGGAGACACTGGCTTGAGGGGGCTAAGCACCCRTTTCTCATCTGGACCGACCACCAGAATCTGGAGTATATTCGGGCAGCTAGGAGACTGAACCCACGTCAGGCAAGGTGGGCCATGTTCTTRACCCGATTCCGGTTRARGTTAWCGTATAYACCGGGCTCCCAYAACGTAAAGGCGGATGCACTGTCCCGTTTTTACGACACGGACGATCGGTCCACCGAACCTACTCCCATCCTTCCCGCCTCAAGGCTGATAGCACCATTGGTGTGGGAGGTGGACTCGGACATCGAGCGGGCATTACGGGCGGAACCCGCTCCTCCTCAGTGTCTGGCGGGGCGGAAGTACGTGCCGCTTGGTGATCGGGACAAATTGATTCGGTGGGCTCACGTCCTACCCTCCTCGGGTCACCCTGGGCTGACGAGGACAGTGGGGAGCCTTCGGGGGAGGTTTTGGTGGCCTACCTTGGCTAGGGATGTTAGGGTTTATGTCTCCTCCTGTTCGGTATGCGCCCAGAGTAAGGCTCCTAGGCACATTCCTAGAGGGAAGTTACAACCCCTCCCCGTTCCACAACGGCCTTGGTCGCATCTATCCGTAGATTTCCTGAGCGATCTTCCCCCGTCTCAGGGGAACACTATGGTTCTGGTGATTGTGGATCGGTTCTCTAAGTCCTGCCGTCTCCTCCCATTGCCCGGTATCCCTACAGCCCTGCAGACTGCGGAGGCATTATTCACCCACGTGCCGGAAGACATCGTTTCTGATCGGGGCCCCCCCCTTTCACGACTCCGACCGCGGCAGGCTCTCCTTCCCGTTCGGGTGGCGCTCGGCGGTCGTCGTCACCGGCCTAGTTGCTGCCACTGATCCTTTTCTCCCCCTCCTTATGTGTTCATTGGTTACACCTGTTTTGTGTTTGTTCTTAATTAGTTGGGCTTTATCAGTCAACCGGCCCGCCCGTTTCTTTGTGCGGGATTGTTTATTGTAAGCTTGGTGTTTGTTAGTCTGACGTTACGTGTTTGTGTTGGAGTACATTTTCTGAACTGTTTTCGTTCCCCGTGTCTGGGGCAGTTTGTGAGCACCCAGTGTCAAGTGGGGTGGCCGTGGGGTGGCCGTTGTTTATCCGTTTATCCGTGGTTCATTAAATGAACGTTATCATTGAATTCTCTGTCTGAGTCTGAGTCTACATGGTCAATTTAAATTTCAACTGCATTCCAGTATGTTGACGCAAGAGGACTGTAGCTGAACTTGCTAATAGCCTACCAAAAAGCATGTTTTATTTCAAATGATTAACTTAATGCAAGTTAATTGTTTATTTCAAATATATGAAGCCAAAGTCATATGATAAACTATTGGCTAGATACAGTGCATTTGGAAAGCATTCAGACAACTACACTTTTTCCACATTTTGATATGTTACAGCCTTATTCTAAAATGAATTAAATAAAGGTTTTCACTCATCAATCTACACACAATACCTCATAAGTGAAAACAGGTTTTTAGAAATGTCAATAAAAAACAGAAATACCTTATTTACCTATTTAACTTATTTAACAATTCAGACCCTTCGCTATGAGACTTGAAATTGAGCTCAGGTGCATCCTGTTTCCATTGATCATCCTTGACATGTTTCTACAACTTGATTGGAGTCCACCTGTGGTAAATTAAACTGATTGGACATGATTTAGAAAGGCACACACCTGTCTATATAAGGTCCCACAGTTGACAGTGCATGTCAGAGTAAAAACCAGGCCATGAGGTTGAAGGAATTGTCCGTAGAGCGCCGAGACAGGATAATGTTGAGACACAGATCTGGGGAAGGGTAACTAAAAATCTCTGCAATAATGAAGGTACCCAAGAAAACAGTGGCCTCCATCATTCTTAAATGAAATAAGTTTGGAACCACCAAGACTCTTCCTAGAGCTGGTCACGGTTGGTTGAGAGAATGCCAAGAGTGTGTAAAGCTGTCATCAAGGCAAAGGGTGGCTACTTTGAAGAATCTCAAATATAAAATATATTTTGATTTAACACTTTTTTGCTTACTACACGATTCCATGTGTTATTTCACTATTTTGATGTCTTCACTATTATCCTACAATGTAGAAAATAATAAAATTAAAGAAAAACCCTGGAATGAGTAGGTGTGTCCAAACTGTTGACTGGTACTGTATGTCTGCATAGCATTTTGTTTTCATTTTGGCAGAAACTCCTTCTTACTTTTTTCTTCTCAGACAATAACCCATTGGCTACTGTACTGTTCCATAAAGAAGTCAGCCAGAGTTGGTTCCCAAGCTTAATGTGGACCATCATTCAAATGAAGATGCATCCCTAGCCACCAGTGCTGCGGTAATGTGGGCTGGTGTGGCTGAAATACCAGGGCACAATTTTTGTCCCAGTCTACTCTGACATGCATTGTTTTTTAATGTATTATTTCTTACCCTACACTCACAATAACATCCGCTAACCATGTGTATGTGACCAATAGCATTTGATTTCATTTCTTTAGCCAGCTCTTATTGATATGAGTCAAACCCCCTCCATATAAGTCCACATGCACATCATGAAACAAGATGTGATTATGCCAGTGACCCTCGTATTTAGAAACATTTGAGTTATTTCACTGTAACAGTTGTTTTCCTTTTCATTTGATTACAAACCAAGCCCTCAGTAGGCCAACTAATTAGGATACCCTACTATAACGATGGATGGTTTAACAGCACTGCGTCGGGTGGCTTTTCTTCCTGGTCATGCATTAGCCAAGTAGCCTATCCATAAACTGTTTTTAAATGGTCTACTCGTGAGAGTGTCTTGACATATTTTGGAGGCTTTTGCCATCATCCTTTTATCCTGATTCACAATTCACATAGGCCTACAAACTTAATTTTGCTTCTATCCATCCTCATTTCCAAAGAGCGCCTCGTCAAGTTACCAAAGACGCAATCCTCCAAACGTATTTCAATTATTCAGTCCTATAATGCAATGTCAATGGTGGATAGGCCTACATGTACTGTATATCTTACTTATTGATAAGTGGCTCACATATACAACACAATTGTATTATTATAAAGTCATGTATATCCCTATACTTGTTGAAGCCAATAACAACGTTTTAATTAACAATGTTGACTGCCAACGCCCCTTACATACTGTATTTACTGTTCCGGAGTTCCAAATTAAGCAGCAGCAGCTGAAAAGATGAGCTCCTACAAATATTGAAATTTAAATGTTTTTTTAGAGTAAAGTACATCGAAAAAAATCAAAAGAAAACTGCAAACTGAATAGGAGACCAAACAAGCAGCAAACAAAGAAGAAAGGCTTTTGAAAAAGTAACAATTTTTCATAAAATTATACCGTTTTCTTAGCTAGCTAAGTTGTTTACCTGTTGCTAGGCAGTTGCTAGGGACATTCCTGAAAGAAGCTAGCTAGCTAACAAGGAGTGTCTAGTTGGCAGAAGAGAAGAAGGGACAAAGAAGGGACAAAGTGGGACAAAATAAAGACAGAAAAAAAGGGAAAGGGACATTAAGGTGAAGCAGTCCTCTAAAGACACAAAAGACAATAATACAAGAAACAACACTTCTATTGCCTCTCCCTTACGATACGCACTTCCGGTTTGGTTTGGAGCGAGTAGTTGCATTCCGCTTTGCTCCACAGGTAGTATTACAGGTAGTATTACATTTCATTTCATTACAGTACAACAGTTTGATTTGTTTGATCTTAGCTGGCTACATAGCCGTCTTTGTATCCAAGATAATTGTGTAGTCTAAGTAATTGTCGAGGTTACTAGCCAGTTAGAGGTTACCTAGCCAGCTACACTTTCAAACAAAGTCAACAACGCAGCCACTGCTAGCTAGCCTATTTCACCAGCCAGCAGTACTATATCATTTTAGTCAATAAGATTTTTTGCAACGTAAGCTTAACTTTCTGAACATTCGAGACGTGTAGTCCACTTGTCATTCCAATCTCCTTTGCATTAGCGTAGCCTCTTCTGTAGCCTGTCAACTATGTGTCTGTCTATCCCTGTTCTCTCCTCTCTGCACAGACCATACAAATGCGTCACACCGCGTGGCCGCTGCTACTCTAACCTGGTGGTCCCAGCGCGCACGACCCACGTGGAGTTCCAGGTCTCAGGCAGCCTCGAACTGCCGATCTGCGGCCAACAAGCAGAGTTCATCTCAGCCTATGCTTCCCTCCAGTCCCTCGACTTCTTGGCACTGACGGAAACATGGATTACCACTGAAACACTGCTACTCCTACTGCTCTCTCCTCGTCTGCCCACGTGTTCTCGCACACCCCGAGAGCTTCTGGTCAGCGGGGTGGTGGCACTGGGATCCTCATCTCTCCCAAGTGGACATTCTCTCTTTCTCCCCTGACCCATCTGTCTATCGCCTCCTTTGAATTCCATGCTGTCACAGTTACCACCTTTCAAGCTTAACATCCTTATCATTTATCGCCCTCCAGGTTCCCTTGGAGAGTTCATCAATGAGCTTGACGCCCTGATAAGTTCCTTTCCTGAGGATGGCTCACCTCTCACATTCTGGGTGACTTTAACCTCCCCACATCTACCTTTGACCATCCTCTCTGCCTCCTTCTTTCCACTCCTCTCCTCTTTTGACCTCACCCTCTCACCTTCCCCCCTACTCACAAGGCAGGCAATACGCTTGACCTCATCTTTACTAGATGCTGTTCTTCACTAATCTCATTGCAACTCCCCTCCAAGTCTCCGACCACTACCTTGTATCCTTTCCCTCTCGCTCTCATCCAACACTTCCCACACTGCCCCTACTCGGATGGTATCGCGCCGTCCCAACCTTCGCTCTCTCTCCCCCGCTACTCTCTCCTCTTCCATCCTATCATCCTTCCCTCTGCTCAAACCTTCTCCAACCTATCTCCTGATTCTGCCTCCTCAACCCTCCTCTCCTCCCTTTCTGCATCCTTTGACTCTCTATGTCCCCTACCTCCAGGCCGGCTCGGTCCTCCCCTCCTGCTCCGTGGCTCGACGACTCATTGCGAGCTCACAGAACAGGGCTCCGGGCAGCCGAGCGGAAATGGAGGAAAACTCGCCTCCCTGCGGACCTGGCATCCTTTCACTCCCTCCTCTCTACATTCTCCTCTTCTGTCTCTGCTGCTAAAGCCAATTTCTACCACTCTAAATTCCAAGCATCTGCCTCTAACCCTAGGAAGCTCTTTGCCCACCTTCTCCTCCCTCCTGAATCCTCTCTCCCCCTCCTCCCCCCTCCTCCCTCTCTGCTGATGACTTCGTCAACCATTTTGAAAAGAAGGTCGACGACATCCGATCCTCGTTTGCTAAGTCAAACGACACCGCTGGTTCTGCTCACACTGCCCTACCCTGTGCTTTGACCTCTTTCTCCCCTCTCTCTCCAGATGAAATCTCGCGTCTTGTGACGGCCGGCCGCCCAACAACCTGCCCGCTTGACCCTATCCCCTCCTCTCTTCTCCAGACCATTTCCGGAGACCTTCTCCCTACCTCACCTCGCTCATCAACTCATCCTTGACCGCGGTGGTACGTCCCTTCCGTCTTCAAGAGAGCGAGAGTTGCACCCCTTCTGAAAAAACCTACACTCGATCCCTCCGATGTCAACAACTACAGACCAGTATCCCTTCTTTCTTTTCTCTCAAAACTCTTGAACGTGCCGTCCTTGGCCAGCTCTCCTGCTATCTCTCTCAGAATGACCTTCTTGATCCAAATCAGTGCAGGTTAAGACTAGTCATTCAACTGAGACTGCTCTTCTCTGTGTCACGGAGGCGCTCCGCACTGCTAAAGCTAACTCTCTCTCCTCTGCTCTCATCCTTCTAGACCTATCGGCTGCCTTTGATACTGTGAACCATCAGATCCTCCTCTCCACCCTCCCCGAGCTGGGCATCTCCGGCGCGGCCCACGCTTGGATTGCGTCCTACCTGACAGGTCGCTCCTACCAGGTGGCGTGGCAAGAATCTGTCTCCGCACCACGTGCTCTCACCACTGGTGTCCCCCAGGGCTCTGTTCTAGGCCCTCTCCTATTCTCGCTATACACCAAGTCACTTGGCTCTGTCATATCCTCACATGGTCTCTCCTATCATTGCTATGCAGACGACACACAATAATCTTCTCCTTTCCCCCCTCTGATAACCAGGTGGTGAATCGCATCTCTGCATGTCTGGCAGACATATCAGTGTGGATGACGGATCACCACCTCAAGCTGAACCTCGGCAAGACGGAGCTGCTCTTCCTCCCGGGGAAGGACTGCCCGTTCCATGATCTCGCCATCACGGTTGACAACTCCATTGTGTCCTCCTCCCAGAGTGCTAAGAACCTTGGCGTGATCCTGGACAACACCCTGTCGTTTCTCAACTAACATCAAGGCGGTGACCCGTTCCTGTAGGTTCATGCTCTACAACATTCGCAGAGTACGACCCTGCCTCACGCAGGAAGCGGCGCAGGTCCTAATCCAGGCACTTGTCATCTCCCGTCTGGATTACTGCAACTCGCTGTTGGCTGGGCTCCCTGCCTGTGCCATTAAACCCCTACAACTCATCCAGAACGCCGCAGCCCGTCTGGTGTTCAACTTTCCCAAGTTCTCTCACGTCACCCCGCTCCTCCGCTCTCTCCACTGGCTTCCAGTTGAAGCTCGCATCCGCTACAAGACCATGGTGCTTGCCTACGGAGCTGTGAGGGAACGGCACCTCCGTAACTTCAGGCTCTGATCAGGCCCTACACCCAAACAAGGGCACTGCGTTCATCCACCTCTGGCCTGCTCGCCTCCCTACCTCTGAGGAATACAGTTCCGCTCAGCCCAGTCAAAACTGTTCGCTGCTCTGGCACCCCAATGGTGGAACAAACTCCTCACGACGCCAGGTCAGCGGAGTCAATCACCACCTTCCGGAGACACCTGAAACCCCACCTCTTTAAGGAATACCTAGGATAGGATAAAGTAATCCTTCTAACCCTCCCCCCCCTTAAAAGAGTTAGATGCACTATTGTAAAGTGGTTGTTCCACTGGATATCATAAGGTGAATGCACCAATTTGTAAGTCGCTCTGGATAAGAGCGTCTGCTAAATGACTTAAATGTAATGTAATGTATTTAGCAAAAACGATGTATTTTAGGCTACTGTTGCCATTATTCGCTACTGCATCCTATGCTATTTAATAAACGGTATCAATCTCCAATTGACTAGGATGAGAATATTCTAGTAAATTGGAGTTGAATACAATGCAAAGACTGTCAATAACCTGCACAACATGAGACATCTGCATGCAGTATTAAGACATGGAACACGTTGATTGGCCAGTCAATGGTCAAACCCTCGTCACACCTAGAACTTATTCATTCATCAAAACCCTGTGTCACACCCTAATCTGTTTAACCTGTCTTGTGCTTGTCGCCACCCTCCACCAGGTGTCTCCTATTCTTCCCCATTATCCCCTGTGTATTTATACCTGTGTTGTCTGTTTGTCTGTTGCCAGTTCGTCTTGTTTTGTCAGGTTTTACCAGTGTGTTTCCCATTTCTCCAGTTCTTGTTTTCTAGTCTTCCCTGTTCCAACCTTTCTGCTTGTCCTGACCCTGAGCCTGCCTGCTGTTCTGTCCCTGATTGACTCTGCCTTGGATTATGAACCTTTGCCTCCCCTCGACCTGCCCTTTTTGTTATAATACATATTCTGAGAACTGAACAATCCGCCTCCTGTGTCTGCATCTGGGTCATATCCTGAGTTGTGATACCCCGCCTTTTCGTGCCACTGCCAACTACTGCGGCCATAATTCCCGCTGTGAAAATAGCTAAACTATTTCTGACACACCCCCAGACCTATAGCACGACCACCCGTGCTAAAGTTTGTCATTGCGTTAGGTTTGCTCAAATAGAGCCCGTAGAGAGATACAGAGACTGAGGGAGAGACAAAGACGAAAGAGGAGCCATGTGAGGAATAAATCATGTAAACAAGTCATGTAGTGTGTGTGTGTTGGGGGCAGAACCAGGTCAGTGTGAGCAGGAGGGAGCACCAGGCAGAAGAATCAGTGTGTGTGACTACAGAGTGTCTAAATCCAAAATGGCACCCTATTCCCTATATAGTGCACTACTTTTGACCAGTCTTATGGGCCCTGGTCAAAAGTAGTGCACTGCATAGGTAGTACGCTGCCATTTAGGATGCATATATTGGTTAACAGCTGCTGGCTAATGACTGTCTAATCCTTTGGGCCCCTTCCTCTCCCATGGAGCAGCATGGGCTCACTGGAGCTGGGGTTCACACACACACACACATATATGCAAGTACACACACACACACTCTCTCCTGGAGCAGCCTGGGCTCACTGAAGCATCAGAGGCCTGCTGTACATTACTGCTGCCTGTATATCCCGCTGCCAGTGCCACAAACCACCCGCTCCCCACCCAACACAAGTTTCTATTTGTTCATTATTTGGATCGTGTCTGCCTACTGACCTGCCACCTAGAAGACACAGTAAGTCCCAAAGGGCACCCTATTTCCTATATAGTGCACTACATTTACCAGAGCCCATGGGCCTTTGGTCAAAAGCAGTGCACTATACAGAATAAGGTGCCATTTGGGACAAATAAGCTGACAAAGCAACAGACAAAGGAACTGGTTCCTATTCTTTGTTTACTGAGTCGACTAGCAGAGCAGGATATGTAGATTCAATGAGCTGGTCAATGAATCAATCCTTCAATCCATCCGGTCAATTTTGTTTAGAATGTTGTCAATTTATTAAACCTATGGCTGCACAACAAGAGTATTTGGCAAGATATTGATCATAATAGATGTAAGAAAGTAGGTTTCAGCAATGTAACCTTCACACAAAATATGTCTCTTTGCTCATCGTTAAGCAAGTTAAGGATACCAAACCACCAACAAAGTTTCCCATACGTTGAACGAATGGGGAATATTACTTTCCATTGGTCAGTGCAGTAATTGTACACATTGTTTTCTGCCCTGGCAATCGATCAACTCTTGATCTATCCTCTCCCAACCTTCCAGTTTATATTTGACTGAGTCTGCCTCGTAGCGGAACAAAGTAATGAATGCAGAAAGGGTGGTCTGTGTACGTGTGTAGCAAGGGCAAACACAGACCTGTAACAGCGCAGTGTAATGAATGTGTAGAAACATTCCCTAATCCCCCATAAAGTCCCGCCATCGATCAGAGCTAGCTGTGTTTTCATGTGTATGAATAGACAGGCAGCAGCGAGGACACATCTCCAACTCTCCATTACCAAAAGCACTGAGCTCCAAGAGACACTAAAGGCAAGGTTTTGCATCCCAAATGGCACCCTATTCCCCATGGGTCCTGGTCAAAAAGGGAATTGGGCTCCAAGACAACACTAAAGACAATGTTCTGATTGGCTCTCAGTGGTAAAGGTGGATAAGCAAATACACATGCAGTAACTTCAAGTTTATGTCCGATTTTCTCTGTGCACATAATGTATAGGCTACATTGTGTGTGTGTGCTTGCAAATGAACTGGGAAATTATATATATATATATGTAGAGAGGTTGAATTTATTGCTTATAGTTTCTTTACAGTCTTATGGGTAAAGGCACACACACAGTAAAACATAATGACTCCTTGTCTGCGTACCAAATGGCACCCTGGGCTCTTGTCAAAAGCAGTGCACTAAATAGGGAATAGGGTGATGTCTGGGGCTCAACCCTTAACTCTCTAAGACACAAACAACCACTTCTAGCTGTGCTACTTACTGTGTTGAATGTATTGACTGGACATTGATTCCCCTCAGAGACATTTACTCTATGTATTTACACATGTACTGCATGTCTGAGTGAGTGTGTGAATACGGTCTCAACTTTGTTCCCTTTGCAAAACTCTGAAATATGGACCGAACCAAGTCGATGAAAAATAGTTCATCATTGTCTGCCTAATCATCTACTAATTGTTGGCGACTATTTATTGTTGGCCCACAGCCTATTATACCTGCTGTTCGCCCCCCCCCCCCCCCCCCCCATTAATCAATTTAATAAAGGGGGCTACATTTATTCCACATCATCACTCTTGATTTGTTATTAAAGGGATACTTCACACAAATTACAAAATTACATATCCGTTTCCTTGGACAACGTTTTCACATGCTAATGTTTCAGCATTTGTGGCACAAATTCCATTCAAGCCATTGGGACTGATATTAGATAATAATATATATTTTTAATGTTTTTATTCATGTTCAAATCATCTAGAAGTGACTTTGTTAAGCTTCACAGTAACTTTTAGATCACTTTGGATGACTTGGAAATGATGCGCAAAAAATGCTAATATCATGACTTGAATCGGATTTGTGCCACAAATGCTAAAACATTCTCATGTGGAAATAGTGCCAGGGAAACTAAACCAAAGCATGGATTGCTGTCATACCTTGTCCATAGACTGCTTACAGGGTAAGAAAACCAATGTGTAATTTTGTAATTTGGATTAGCTATCCCTTTCATTTATTTAGCCACTAATTTCACTCCAGGAATAACAGCCGACTGGCTCTCTCTCTTCGATGGGCTGACTATTGAATAAATCAATCTAAAGGAGCCCAGCCACTCTAAAGCACAAACAAACCCAATTAATGTGTATGTCTGTGATAATGTGTGGGTATGCACATAATCCACCTATCATTTCAACCAATAATTCTAAGTAAATTTTTTACAATCTTTATTTTTTTCTGTATGGTCTTCTACAGTAAATCAACATTAGGGCTACCGTTTATTAAAATAATCATGATGACTATGACACTGTCATAGATAGCGTTGATCATGATTTTTGGAAGATAGCTGCACATATGGTATGAAATAGAACACACTGCTATGAATTTATCAGCTTAAACAGGCTGCTAACATCTCAACAAAAGCAAGAAAAGGTTAGAATTTCCTTGTGGTTTTTTCCACGGCTTTGAGAGAAAGCAACTTCCAGAAAGCACTTCCAGACAAATTGATAGCATGCGGATAAAAGTCAGATGTAACAACAGAAATAAAACTCAAATGTCTTCGAAAGCATTGATACGTCTGTTAATCAGTATTCAGTCAGCACACTGTCAACTGTCCATGCTGCAGGCTGGTGTGTGTGTACGTGCAGGATGGAAATCTGACCCCGCAGGACCTAAGCTTCAGGCGTCTGTTGACACATCAGAGGATCTGACYACCCACAACCTGTCCATCAACATCACAATGGTTTAAAAAACTTATGCTCTAGTTTAACCTTGCAGCGTGTGTGTGTGTGTGTCTGCTTATATTTAAATGAGCACCCGCCACGTCCACATGTGTAAGAACTGACACCAAGTGAAATGTTTTGTTTTCGGGGCATTAAAACTAACTTGGTTAGATGAAAAGCATCTTGTGAAGCAGCTCATCAGTGACATGATCACATGTGCAGACGTGGAGTGCTCACTAGCATGTTGTTATAGAAGAGACTGTGCAGCCATACGGGGGGGAGGCAGCTGGCAGAAAAGCAGAAGCAGAGCACAGAGCTAGCTGTCAGGAGCATGGCTGTCTTTGGTGTTTTCTAAGAGAGAACTCAATGGGGAAGCACCTTCCTTCTTCGCATGGGGGTGGTGTGTGTGTGTGTTTGGGGGAGGTGCATTATGGGGTTCTTATGATTCCTTTAAAGGGGTGGAAAGAGTGCTGTAGTAAAGACTCTACTTTGTCTTAGACTTTTTTAGTTCCTTTAATAGCACTTTTTGGTTTAATTGTCCCTTTGCACCCACTTTTGCACGTCACTTAACCTGCACTGTGAATGGAAAAGAGGAAAGCCTTTCTGTATTATTGATGTTTGATGAAGAATTTCTCCCGACCCATGTAAATGCGATGCGAGCTTATGTACAAAAGCCACTTCAATGTCCTAAATGTAAAATGTTTGGTCAAGTGTTTCCAAATGAAATATGATTGTTGAAGAGTCTGAGGATGCACGGTGTTGCAATTGTGATGGGAATCACGTTCCAGAGTTCCCTGACTGTCCTGTTAGACTGAAAGAGGTAAAAGTAGGAAGGATCGGGGCTGTTGAGAAGGTCTCCTATGCAGAGGCAGTGAAAATTGTTGACGCAGCGAGTAGAGATGATGAAGCTATGGCAGTGGATGGAGCACAACAGTCTGTGATGTCAGTCAGTTGAGAGATACTTTCCAAAGGCACTGTACGTTAAACAATTGGACTCCTAGCTAACTAGCTAGCTAGCACTGCATAAATAACCTTTATGCAGTGCTTTATGCAAACCTTATCAAAGACAATAAGCTAACTAGCTAACCATATGCCTTGCTCTAACCTAACGTTTCAACCTTAATTAATGGACAGTAATGGTGACTTCTGTTTGCAAGTCCATAACTATGTATGTTATTATTATACTTTGTGATCCAGACTCTTACGCTGGATCTTATTTTTCCTTCAACCAGCGAGATCTTTGAAAATCTGGGAGAATTCTGATCCATTGGCAAAGAGGGTGAATAAACATTGTCTTGTCACCAAATAAAATCAGTACCAATTCATGTTCTGGGCACATATTCATAAAGCGTCTTCGATTAGGAGTGCTGATCAAAGGTCAAGTCCAATCTGTTTATAATCCTAAATATGGACCCTGGTATTGATGAATGACCAGGGCCCATCATATCACTTCCTGGTATGGCAACTGCTCGGCCTCCGACCTGCAAGGTGTTACATAGGGTAGTGCGTACAGCCCAGTACATCACTGGGGCCAAGCTTCCTGCCATCCAGGACCTCTATACCAGGTCAATCAAATGTATTTATAAAGCCCTTCTTGCATCAGCTGATGTCATAAAGTGCTGTACAGAAACCCAGCCTAAAACCCCAAACAGCAAGCAACCCAGGTGTAGAAGCACAGTGGCTAGGAAAAACTCCCTAGATAGGAACCAGGCTATGAGGGGTGTCCAGTCCTTTTCTGGCTTATAACAGAACATGGCAAAGATGTTCAAATGTTCATAGATGACCAGAAGGGTCAGATAATAATAATCACGGTGGTTGTAGAGGGTGCAACAGGTCAGCACCTCAGGAGTAAATGTCAGTTGGCTTTTCATAGCCGATCATTCAGAGTATCCGAGGACAATTTTAACACGCTACGCACTTCAGCACTCGGCGGTCCCGTTCTGTGAGCTTGTGTGGCCTACCACTTCGCGGCTTACCCATTGTTGTTTCTAGAAGTTTCCACTTCACAATAATATCACTTACAGTTGCAGGGCAGACATTTTACGAACTGACTTGTTGGAAAGGTGTGACGGTTCTACATTGAAAGTCACTGAGCTCTTCAGTAAGGCCATTCTACTGCCAATGTTCGTCTTTGGCGATTGCATGGCTGTGTGAGCCGGCTCCAATGTTCACCTACAAGAGCTGGCTCTTAGAGCCGACTCGTTCGCGAATGACCCATCACTATGTGTAGCGACACAGAATGTAAGCTCATGAGATCAGCATGGTTCGTACGAGGCTAACTTCCGTCATCCTGGGTAAGCAAAGCTTGCATTGCATCGCCTCTTCTGTGCTTGAAGGAGAACTGGTCAGACTCCTCTGTCTCCATTGTTTTCAAACACAACGCTTTGATAAAAACCATTCCTCTCTTTCACGACACGTCTTGAACTAAACTAAGTTATTTTTGCATCTTCCAACCACCATCGTTCCAATCGATAGAACGGCATGATTTAATTGGCCTGTATTGGCGCACTGCATGAAATTTGAGCAGTTTTTTTCTGGCTCCGAGGGGCTAGAAAACTTTCCATGTGATCATGATCTACTATTATGCTTAGCCTGAATTGTACTCTGTAACAGATGGTTTTCAAAAGGTAGTGAAGAACAGTACTTCATTCAAAACATACTTAAATAAAAGTAAAAAATACTCAAAGTACAAGTACTCGGGAAAGCAACTCAATTACAGTAACGAGAGTATTTGTAATTCGTTAATTCAACCCCTGATCCTTTATTTGTCTGTTTTTGTGGAACACTTACAATGGATTCATAATCCAAAATATGAGAGGTACTGATATTTTGTATTTTTACAAAATAGTGATAGATAGTTCACTTCTAAGTGAGGTTGACTTTCCGCACACACGCACACTGAACCAGTCCCCAGAGCAACCAACATAGGACATTCTTTGGTCTGAGGTTTGAGTGGCAGTACATTAGCCTCTGGAGATGAAGGAATATCAGTCTCCATCCAGTGTTTGTCTACATAGTCATCCGTCCACACCATCTAAAGAACACTCAAACTATAACAGCAAAGAGTTAAAGTTGCACTATGCAGAAATCACTCCGCCATTTCCTGGTTGCTAAAATTCTAGTAGTTTGCCTAATTTCGGTTTATGTGACGAAATAAGTACAGTGTAGATAACCATTGTACCATCTAAACCGCTGTGAAATATATTTTGCATAACCAAAAATAAGTATTGTTGTTTCAGCTGTTTGAAGCTGGTGTACAAAACTGAAAGTAAAAGACTTATGAATGGGAAGCATAGAAATAGCTTACATAGAGCAGATCTACCACTTCTTAGAGTTGCTTTCAAGTAGAATGGTAGATCTATAACATTTTTATATGAATTTGGTCGGGTCACCCAAAAAGTTACCTTAAAACTTCTTTGGGACTGGGGGGCAGTATTGAGTAGCTTGGATGAATATGGTGCCCAGAGTAAACTGCCTGCTACTCAGGCCCAGAAACTAGAATATGCATAGAAAACACTCTGAAGTTTCTAAAACTGTTTGAATGATGTCTGTGAGTATAACAGAACTCATATGGCAGGCAAAAACCTGAGAAAATTTTCAAACAGGAAGTGGGAAATCTGAGGTTTGTAGTTTTACAAGTCATTGCCTATCAAATATACAGTGTCTATGGGGTCTTATTGCACTTCCTAAGGCTTCCACTAGATGTCAACAGTCTTTAGAACCTTGTTTCAGGCTTCTACTATGAAGAGGGAGCGAATAAGAGCTGTTTGAACCAGGGGTCTGGCAGAATGCCATGAGCTAAGTCTCGCGCGCAGCCGTGAGCGCGAGCTGTGTTCCCTTTCATTTCTAAAGACAAAGGAATTGTCCAGTTGGAATATTATTGAAGAGAATACCTTCTTCGCCGGCTTTGAGGATAACACAGTGCCACCGATGTGGCCCGACCCCGAAGACTGTGGGCTCTTGTTCTCCATGACCGACGTAAGAAGTGTGGCTGGCTAGAGTGTTTACGAACATATTCAATCTGTCCCTATCCCAGTCTGCTGTCTCCACTTGCTTTATGGTGTCCACCATTGTTCCTGTACCCAAGAAAGCAAAGGTAACTGAACTAAAGGACTATCGCCCCGTAGAGTTTAGAGGCTAGTTAATTAAGGATAATTTCACCTCCACCTTACCTGACAGCCTAGACCCACTTCAATTTGCATACTACCCCAATAGAGCCACAGATGATGCAATTGCCATCACACTGCACACTGCCCTATCCCATCTGGACAAGAAGAATACCTATGTAAGAATGCTGTTCATTGACTACAATTCAGCCTTCAACACCATAGTACCACCAAGCACATCATGAAGCTCGGGGCCCTGGGTCTTAACCCTGTGCAACTGGGTCCTGGACTTCCTGACGGGCCGCCTCCAGGTGGTGAAGGTAGGAAACAACACCTCCATTACGCTGATCCTCAACAAAGGGGTGTGTGCTCAGCCCCCTTCTGTACTCCATGTTCACCCATGACTGCGTGGCCACACATGCCTCCAACTCAATCATCAAGTTTGCAGACGACACAACAGTAGTACACCTGATTACGAACAATGACGAGACAGCCTACAGGGAGGAGGTGAGGGCCCTGGCTGAGTGGTGCCAGAAAAATGACCTCTCCCTCAACGTCAACAAAATGAAGAAGCTGGTTGTAGACTTCAGGAGACAGCAGAGGAAGCACACCCCCAACCACATCGACAGGACCATAATAGAGAAGGTGAAAAGCTTGAAGCTCCTTGATGTACACATCACTGACAATCTGAAATGGTCCATTCACACAGACGGTGTGGTGAGGAAGGCGCAACAGCACCTCTTCAACCACAGGAGGCTGAAGAAATTTGTCTTGGCCCCTAAGACCCTCACATACTTTTACACATGCACAATTGAGATCATACTGTCGGGCTGTATCACTGCCTGGCACGGTAACTGCACTGCCCGCAACTGCAGGGCTCTCCTGCATTTATCTCAAGGCCATCAGACTTTTAAATAGCCATCACTAGCCGGCCTCCATCCAGTACCCTGCCCTGAACTTAGTTACTAGCCGGCTACCACCCTGTTACTCAACCCTGCACCTTAGAGGCTGCTGCCCTATGTACATTGTCGTGGAATCACTGGTCACTTTAATAATGGAACACTGGTCACTTTAATAATGTTTACATACTGTTTTACTCATTTCATATGTATATGCTGTATTCTACTGTATTCTAGTTACTCCAACATTGCTGTACAGGGCTCTGTAGCATCCAACCGATGCTAGACATTCAGATATCGAAAGTTTATTTTATTTGTCAAATTCTAAAATACAGGGGAGTGTACACTTTAATGCTAACTCAAGAGAACTGGGAATTCAACAAGAATGTTATATGGTTTAGTGTGTCTGAGTGTGTCTCAGGTGTAGAGACACACAAGTGCAGAGAACTGTAGCTACAGATTGTTACACCAGATAATGATTTACCAAAAATGTCTGCAGACATGTTGTCTACTTCAAGTCTTCTCTCATTGGTTAAGAGGTTTTAGGACAGGTGAGAGTCCATCCCAAAGTGCTGCAGGTCATAATGGCAGAGACCTGTCTTGATCAATAAGTGAGAAGACTTGAAATAGACATGATGGCGGCACACTTATTGTTGGATTTCTTTATGGAGAAAAACAATGATTTTAATAATGGTGCATTTTCTAAATTCAAACTGACCCTCTGCAACTGGACACAAACATTTTATGAGACTCCTGTTTCCCCGAATCGAGGGTGAAGTTCAGGGAATACTTGTAAAGCTGTGGGATGAATGTTGTCATGACCAAACTGCCATTCAGCTCCTAATGAGTCTTCTGCTTGAAAACCAGCATAATGTCTAATCTCTCGAGGGGTACAGTTCACAGGATACAGTTCTGCTACAATGACACATGCAGACAAAATAATTATGTTTCTGTATCTAGAATCCACTCCAGGAAGTTACAAATGCAAGACATAGCGCAAAATAAGTTAGCAGACGCCAGGCTAACTAGCTAGCCAACTCCAGTCATGTGCTGACGTTCGCTGGTAAACCTAGCATTAGGTTGCTGGTTGTAACATTGTAGCTTGCTGTTTAGTAGCAAGCCATATCTACAACTAAATAGATAATAGGTTTTTACAATCGAGATTCAAAAGATCTCCAATTGTAAAACCGCTTATATTTTTTTGTCATAGATATGGCAAACAGTAATTTTTTATCTAGCTACCTAGCTAGCTAAGTTAGCAAACATTAAAATAAAAAAAATCCTCCACTGTAACACACTAATATGTTAGCCAGCAATACAAAATATGGGTTTCAGTAGATAAACTAAAGTTAGCTAGGTGGCTTCCAGGCAAAATGACTTACTTAGCTAGGCACCTTATTTGTCATCTGCCCCCTTGGTGCTCGCATCGGCTGTTGCTGAGCTTCTAAGGTTAGCTAGATCCAACTCTTTGTTTCGAATCCTCTTCGCTATATTCCAGTTGAAACATGTATGGTTGAATGTCACCATGTAGCTAACAGATTCTCCATCGTCTAATTTGTGTCGATGAGAGGAATCGCTTGAAGCCATTGTGGTCTGGTCAGTTCTTTCAGTTTTGCACAAATTATTGTTGTTAGTGTCTGCCAGCTTTTCAAAAAAGCCTGCCTTGGGGGAGGCACAGTTGCCACAGCATGAAGCATCGACCAACACAAGTTGTAGTCGTTCAGAGACTATAGCAATGAATCCGCCAATAGGAACATCGCTGAAAGATGTCCACTGGCTCTATCGAACAAGGACAACCATATCTACACCCACAAAAATGTATAGTGCAATAAGTATAACATGGAGCCTTCGCGAAATGCCACAATACTACATTCATTTTTAGATCTCGTCCCCTCATCAATAAACCGGAAGCCGTCATAGGGTGTATCATTCAGCGTGCGAAGCCCTAACCTGCCTTCCTCCTAGGCAATTATGTGTGAATCACATCTCACTGTCCTAGAAATACCTCAGACATGATGAAAACAAGCCCAGATTCAGGGTGAAATTCCCCTTTAAACTCGTCCAAAGAATCAAAAGGTTCTATATCTGTGTGCTATATGCAAGAGTTGTTCGATGAGCATATGAACACTTTGCTTTTCGCTTGTCTTAAATCTTACCAGACACACCTCAAATATTGTCACCCCTACCCATCAGCGCAAGCGAGCTGATGTTAGACAGATCAATTGCCGGACCTAGCACAAGAGGTGGAAAATGTAAGAGCGCATGGCACGCTATGGGCTCTGGTCTAAAGCGAACATGGTGCCATTTGGGACCACCAGCTAACTACCAGCTCCACATGGAAGGAAGTATGGCAGAAAGTGGAGCCCTAAGTAGGTGAGAGCACATTGAAAGGTCAGAGAGGATAATGTGATGGATTTGGCTTGGTGGGCGGGATGTGTGTGTCTGTGTGTGGCCCCACTCTGCCTACCTAGCCCTGGCTCCCCTGCCGTGGTGATGGATGGAGGAGCCTCTCACACCTGTAATAAGGCCATGCAGTGCTGGGCTGTGTGTGTGTGTGTGTGTGTGTGTGTGTGTGTGTGTGTGTGTGTGTGTGTGTGTGTGTCTCTGTGTGTGTGGTCATTCACTACTTGACCAAAAGTATGTGGACACCTGCTCGTCGAACATCTCATTCCAAAATCATTGGCCTTAATATGTAGTTGGTCCCCCCTTTGCTGCTACAACTGCCTCCATTCTTCTGGGAAGACTTTCCACTAGATGTTGGAACATTGCTGCGGGGACTTGCTTCCATTTAGCCACGAGCATTAATGAGGTTCAGAACTGATGTTGGGCGATTAGGCCTGGCTCGCAGTCGGCGTTCCAATTCACCCCAAAGGTGTTTGATGCGGTTGAGGTCAGGGCTCTGTGCAGGCCAGTCAAGTTCTTCCACACCGATCTTGACAAACCATTTCTGTATGGACCTCGCTTTGTGTATGGGGGCATTTCCATGCTGGAACAGGAAAGGGCCTTCACCAAACTGTTGCAACAAAGGTGGAAGCAGTGAATCGTCTAGAATGTCATTGTATGCTAAGAGATATAAGAAAGATAGGCAAACATTTGTATTTTTTTTGTATATGTATTTAACCACATTTTTGGCATTAACAGGTGCACTGCTCTTACCATACCACACTGCAGTGACATATTGAGCCTTCTCTCTGTCATTAGAGTTGATGATACTGAAGTGTTGTTCAGTGGGCGAAGATGCCTGGGTGACTTATGATACAAATATGAAAATATGAAAAATCATATGATTTCTTTCCTATTCAACAAAAGTGGGGGAATAGGGCTTGAAACGATTGCAATGCTTTCTAAATAGAGCTAAAATCAAATTATAAACTACGTACTATGAGATTTCACCTTTCTTATAAAATAAATATGATCATACTTAGTGACAGTACAAAATGGGCACCATTTCATATAACTGCCGATTGAGAATTTTCTGCCTAGCGCCCTCTGAGCAATGCAAAGACGCAATTCAAATGTCTGCAGACTCGTTACAAATTCAGCTTTGACCAAAGGAAAGTGGTCTTGTTCCAATTATACACAATTATTTTCTATTTTTTCATGTTGAGAGCTTTAAATCCGTCTGAGAATAGCACAGCGACATGGTACCACTATCGTTGCGTTCCTCTAGGTTCTCCCATTTCAAATGCCATATTTCAAGCGGGGGTTTGAGTTTCACAGCCAGAGGATATCGATCATTTGTCTGGATAGGCCAGAAAATGTGAAGTGTCACTCCCTATACAAAAGATGTCAGATTTCACATACTCTATCTCAGCTCAGAGCGAAGAGTGACATCTGAAGTGAGACAACCAGCAATTGATATTGCGCCATTCACAGAGTGCTCTGTACACAAAAATTAACATTACAGTTATAAATTATAATAAATACTTGATAATTCCCGAGAAGCCGTGGTTTGGAGGATTTATTGGCACAGGTGTTAGGCCCGAGACGAAGTCGAGTCAAAGTCAAGTCAAACCATGCCGCTATATCATCCAAACCACGGCTTAGAGGGCATTATCATTTTAATACAGTGGTTACCTACATATTAATATAACAATTGGCATATTTTCAATTCAAACTTTATTTTGATGAATTTATTCATACTATTTCATCCTTCCACGAGTATACCCAAGCCAACTGGTACCTTAGATCTATTGGTAGGTTGCTATGTCAAACAAAAATGCTTGCCATGCAGGCTCTTCCCCTTTGCTATCTAGCCAACTACACAGCTAACACAATCCCTTCAAAATTTTGACTGGCTGAAAAAAGCCTTCTGTCTCGTCCCGACAGGTTCATTCTCTATATGTCTATGGGACATGTTGGAGAGACAGACAGCATGTCACGGCCGTTGAAAGAAGTGGACCAAAGTGCAGCGTGGTGAGAGTACATTTTCCTTTTTGTTTCAAAATGTCGCCAACAAAACAACAAACGAAAGACACAACCGTGAAGCTTACAGGGCATTAGTGCCACAAAGTTAACTACCCACCACGAAAGGAGGGAAAAAGGGCCACCTAAGTATGGTTCCCAATCCGAGACAACGATAGACAGCTGTCCCTGATTGAGAACCATACCCGGCCAAAACATAGAAACACAAAATCCTAGAAAACACAACATAGAATGCCCACCCCAAATCACACCCTGACCAAACCAAATAGAGACATAAAAAGGCTCTCTAAGGTCAGCGCGTGACACAGCAAGATTTAAACAAACCACTGTTGCAAACCAAACACTAGCCAAAGGGAAGGGGAGATCATGTCTAGATGTTGTTGTTTTTTTACAGTGGAGATCAAGTTTATGAATAAATTGCCTGGCTGAGCTGATGGGACAGGGATGCGCAGTGACTTTTCAGGTGGAACAGTAAATAGGCATTCTGCTTGTCAATGCTTGTGAACTATATAACAAAATAAGTTGCCATTTGGGATTTTAGACATAGTATATTAGCATGGAGTTAGGGGCTGAAGCTAAAGTTGGACGGTCGCATCATGTTGTCATGAAGTCACAGAACACCATGAAGGATCAAAGTCAGGCTGTCCACCACAACTACGGCCCCGTACACACTCAGGTTGTACAACTGATCTTCAACCCATTTGACACAATGGTTGTGATACAGTACAACTGATAGTTGTGATACAATGGAGAGTTAGTCTGCACAAAAATTCTACACAACCATTGTGCGGGTGTAATTACTTTTGAGCAGAAAACCCCTCCGTTGTATCACAACCTTTGTGACAAATGTGTTGCACTCCAGTTCTATAACTTGAGTGTGTACGGGGCTTCACTAACAAAACTATTTATAGCAAATTATGTGTTCCATGCTACTGTTTCATTGAGGCCAACAGACTGCTGTCCTTAAAGACAGTTAGCCTCCACATGACCTTCACCACAAACATGTATGTAGTCTGGACTTTTGTTCTCTCCCCGGGTGTGTGTGTGTGTGTGTGTGTGTGTGTGTGTGTGTGTGTGTGTGTGTGTGTGTGTGTGTGTGTGTGTGTGTGTGTGTGTCAGACGATTTCCTAGGCCCCCTGCCATCTCTCCATGCTGTTTCCAAACGCCTGCATGTAGGGGCTTATGTTTGACGCTGTGACTGCACTCTTTCTTTCATCAAGTCACCATCGTGTTTAGTCTCCTCTCATCCAGTGTGGCTCGCAGCAAACATACCAGTGCACCTGGTAGGCCAACACAGCACCAGCATTTATCCGGGCCAAGGCAGGATTCCACGGTGTATGTAATCAAACTCGACGAGCGGACAAAAGAGTGAGTATCAGGTTGTCAGATGCCATTGAGTGTGTGAGCCATTAGAGCCCTGCTCTGGTCAAAAGTAGGGAAGAGGGTACCATTTGGGACACAAACCTGTGCGACTGTGCCTATAGCAGGACACAGTATGACTGACTTAGACTACTCTGTTCCGGAACTGAATGTAAACCTATAGGTGAGTCTCAGATTCTTACCTGAGATCAACCTCTGCCTGTACATTAATTCCCAATAAGACTCTGGTGACAAACCTAAATAACTTTAATTGATGCCTGGTTTCATTTCCTCTTTCTCACAACTCTGAAAGGTTATCAATACAATTTCTAAATCATGAATAGAGCTGAATATAGACCGAATATAATGTGCTACACATCACTTGTTCATTTTGGAATATAGCTTAGATCTACATGACATCTGTCGGAATCACTCACCTCTCACCTTACAGTATCTCTATTGATAACTTTACCCATATTTCTGTTGCTGCCTACTCTTACAGTACGCACGTTGCTCTGGTGTCTTTTTAACCCATAGCAAGAATTGAGCTGGAATCATTCTGCATCAGTAACTTCTGACCTTGTCTGGCATGTCTATTGCTAACATGTTTTTGTTGCAGTCCGCTCTTAGGCACTTCACTGTGGAATCTCTTTTAACCCATATGCCCAGTGTAATGTTATGTACATCAGTGTGAAGCCGTGCAAAGTGACAGGAAATACTGCAGGCGGAGCGAGGAGAGCTGGGAGCATCAGCTTAATCATTGCAGGAAGATGAGCATCTGGTATTATATGACATTCGGCATCATACAGTGGCACTTCAAACACGGAGGGAGCAGAGAAACCACGGGGTGCTTATGAATGCATTTTTAATTACTCAGAATCGGATCCCCTGCTGGGGTGCCGGGTTCATGGAAGTTCAATCCCGAGCCCATTTCATGTTCCCATCGCTGCCTGCCTGTGAGAGATTCCCTCTGTGTGCTGTGCTATTTCCCCCCCATCTACTGTACTGCTGTTGCAGGCACATTGAGATGTTAGGGAAGCTCAGAGTTATCAGACTATAGTTTTTGTCAGTCCCTTAACCTCTTTCTGACCTCATGTTGCAGCAGTAGGCCCTATGAAGGTGTCAATATTGATCAGAAGGAATGTGCCTGTTAGAGGTTAGGTATCAGCGTGAGCTCATTCAAGTTTGGAATGAGAATATGGAATGAGAATAAGAATTTGGATTGAGAATAGAACATTTTAGAATCCCAGCCAGCTACTATCTATAATCATCATGCTTGTTAGTGTTACCAGCGTTAAACGCTGAGCTCAGTGTAATGGTGTGCAATTGGTGCAATGGGATTAGAACATGAAATGATCCTTTGAAATAAAAATAATAATTACCAGCTATATACCAGCTTACATTCAAAGAACTTCAAAAACCTTTCATAATAGTAATGCTGGGTGATTTATCAAAGTCTCAGTGCTCATAACTTAAAGAATGGTATACCGTAAAACTTAATTTAATAGCCAGGCGTGTATTTGCTTAAATCACTGAACACAACAGGCAGCTATTAGAGACAGGCTTCTATTTGAGCCACTGAACACAACAGGCAGCTATTAGAGACAGGCTTCTATTTGAGCCACTGAACACAACAGGCAGCTATTAGAGACAGGCTTCTATTTGAGCCACTGAACACAACAGGCAGCTATTAGAGACAGGCTTCTATTTGAGCCTCCTTTCTTTCCTTATCACACAGCTTTTGCTAAATTGCATAGTACATTTTTTTATTCTAGCTTTCACTTCTAACATTTGAATCAATTTCTTAATTTTGTGCACTAATGTGTTAACATGTACATACTGTATCACATTTCTTTCATCTTAGTATTCCTGTTTCGGAAAATAATTATTGTTCTCTTCTGGGACCTGTACTCCCGAAGTCGTTGACTGCTTTTGTGCTTGCCAGTTAGGTAGCAGTTCTCAGCTGGTAGGAACCAGTAGCTAGCAGTTTCTTACTGACGATAAAAATTGATTATTGCTGCATTTTTTTTGTCATTACTGAATTATTTCATGTAACAAATCAAACATTAAACCTTGTAAACAAGTCATGATAATTCTTGGTAATCTTGTAAACAATTCATTTAAACCCGGCGTTTATGTGAAATAGACTCTTATTTGCTGAAATGTGTGCTGTTGCCTGGCTATTAAAAGGGACAGACGGCTATTTCAGACTCTTTGTTTCAGACTCTGCACCACTGCACAGATAGCCTATATATATATATATAAGCAATTACTGTAGAACACTGTACAGATACAGCATATACTGTAGTTCAACTTCTCTCTGTCAACTCAAAGCTCAAACCGAGCTCAGTGCAGCATGGTAAGAAGAGAACCCACTCCTTTCTATTTTAAATATCGATAATCAGACATCTGTGAGAGGATAGACATTTAATATAAGGCTGTCTTCTCCATTTGCTGTGTAAAATTTAATGAGCACCTCTAGGGCTGGCACCACATGAATAATGCATACATTATTCTATTTTAAAGCCAACAAGAGGCATCTATCTTATGGATGGACCAGAACCAATGTGATGGACTGGTTGGAAATGAAGAGCCAGAGGCGGTCACATCTTGCAAAATGGAAGGCATCGTGAAAAACACATTACTGTGAGTTTGTTTGTCTGCTTTGCCTGTCACCGGCCAATCCCCAGAGTACTTCATAACACATAATGGTGTCCCAAATGATACGCTATTCCCGATATAGTGCACTACTTTTGACCAGAGCCCCTTGACGTATTCCACATTGTGTTGTGTTACAGCCAGAATTCAAAATGGATTAAATAAATACAAACTCTAATCTACACACAATTAAGTGATAATGCCCGAGAAGCCGGTGTTTGGAGGATATATTGGCACAGGTGTTGTATATTGGCAAACCGTGCCAAACGTTAGTAGAGGGGTGGCGTAGTGAGCACCACTGGAAACGCAGGTGAATCAATAATATGGAGACTGATAAGCTCCCTATGATTTCCCCGCGTCACCATGTCCAGTGGAACCGTGGCCTCCCTGACCACCCCTGAACCTAATGGCCGGCTATCTAGGGAATGCACGGGAAAGGGAGAATCTATCAGCACAAGCGGAACACCTAACTTAAGGGCGAGTCCGCGATCCATAAAGTTCCCAGCTGCACCTGAATCGACTAGTGCCTTATGCTGGGAAGAGGGGATAAATTTAAGGAAAAAAATCAAGACAAACATGTGACCAACAGGGGGTTCTGGGTGAGTTTGGTGCTTACTCACCTGGGGTGACCGAGAAGCGTTCCGCCTGCCATCTCGACTCCCAGACGGACCCCCCCAGCACCGATCGGCCGTGTGTCCTCTCCGACCCCAGCTGGTGCAGGGGGGGCCTCCTCCTCCGGTACCCCTCGGCACGGCCCCTCCCAACTCCATCGGAATGGGAGCGGAGGTGCAACGCACAGGACGCTCTCCGAACGCCCGCGGATGGACATGTCAATCAGTTCATCAAGGGAGAGAGCGGTGTCCCAACACGCTAGCTCCCTGCGGACGTCCTCCCGGAGACTACACCGGTAGTGGTCGATAAGGGCCCTGTCGTTCCACCCAGATCCTGCGGCCAAGGTCCGGAACTCCAGCGCATAATCCTGGGCGCTCCTCTTCTCCTGCCTAAGATGGAATAGTTGTTCTCCTGCCGCTCAGCCCTCAGGAGGGTGGTCAAAGACGGCACGAAAACGGCGGGTAAACTCTGGGTAGTGCTCCTTCGCTGAGTCTGGGCCATTCCAGACTGCGTTTGCCCATTCCAGAGCACGACCCGTCAGGCAGGAGACGAGGACACTCACCCTCTCCGCTCCCGAGGGAGTGGGTCTTACGGTGGCCAGGTACAGCTCCAGTAAGAACCCCTGGCACCCCGCCGCCGCTCCATCATAATCCCTCGGGAGTGTAAGACGGAGAGTGCTGGAGCCGGGGGATGGGGAGTCTTGAGCTGAGGAAGCCGAAGGTGGAGAGAGGAGACCACTCCTCTCCCATCGGTCCATTCTCTCCATCATTTGATCCATGTCCGATCCGATGGAGAACGGTGGTGTAGAACCCGTTCCTCCATCGATGGGAGAGGGGAGCAGCAGCCAACCTTATATGGTGCGGGATTCTGTAACGATCTGGGTGTCGTGGGTGTGAAGTCAGGCGCAGGAAACAGAGAGTTCAAGATAGTGCTCTTTAATGCACACACGGCGGACATAGGCCACCTCACGAAACACTGGGTGCCGAAAAACAAATGCCCCAAACACGGGGACTAAAACAGTCCAGCAAAACCCACAAACACGTTCGTCTCCAACATACACAAATGTTACCACAAACAATCCCGCACAAAGAAACAGGCGGGCCGGCTGACTAATAAAGCCCTACTAATCACCACAAACTCATAACAGGCGTAACCAATAAACATACAAGGAGGGGGAGGAAAGAATCAGTGGCAGCTAGTAGGCCGGCGACGACGACCGCCGAGCGCCACCCGAACGGGAAGGGGAGCCACCTTCGGTCGGAGTCGTGACAGGCATTGAAAATGTGCTCTCTCGTCAGGACACTGGTGTTCAGAAGAGCTAGCCAATAACACAGCGAACACAATCACTTAAAACTGAAGCTGGAAAGACTGCAAACTAGCTGCACTTCGTTTCGTTTGACCTTTTTTCAATTTACATTTCTTTGTATATATCCATAAAAATGATGCCAGGTGATTCATTATTTCGACTGGCTGAGAAACGCTGCCTGCCTGTCTCGTCCCGACTACCGATATGTTCATTACTTTGGTACAGCTGGACATCGAATTTGAATATTGAAACAATGTTGCAAATGTCGGGGAGACAGACATCAAGGTTTATACAAATCTCTGCTGTTGAAAACGAAATGTTAGTCTAAAAGAAATGTGAGATCATTTCTAAATGCTTTTTATAGTGGAGATCAAGTTTAGAAATTGCCTATCTGGGCTGATGAGACAATGGATTGCGCAGTCAAATGCAACAGAGTAAATAGGCATTAAAAGATCATAGATTTAGCCGGTGGTAACTTGTGAAATAGACACTGTCTGGAATGCGGTTTTAACCAATCATTATTCAGGATTAGAACCACTGTTGTATAGATCAGTGGCACAACCTCAATTTAATCAATTCTAAATTCAGGCTGTAACACAACAACATTTGGAAAAAGTAAAGGGGTGTGAATACTTTCTGAAGGCACTGTACATTACTGAAAAAATTTACTCTTGCTAGAGTACGATTGTAACGATATGGAAGTTTTTCCGATCTACACCACCTGGTTTAGAGGTGTGGTTTTGTAGAAAATAACTAAATAAAACTTAACAATTCTAAGAGAAAACAGGTTCTTAAACAGCAGGGGTGGAGCATTGGAATTAAAGTCAACAATATTTTATTTTCAGTTTTCAGCTTTGCAAAAAAAGCTCCAGGGCCACAAATTATTTTGTTGATGATAATTAATTTCCAGCACAGCAGGAAACACTAACTTGTAGTGTATTCAATGATCAAAAAGTATTCTAAAGTTTGTAATTTCGACTTTAAAATGTCATATTTGAGTTACCCTAGCCACTAGCGTAAAATGTATCAACCCCAACAAAAAAATATCTATTCATTATAACATACATAAGGATTGTTTTCCTGCTGTAGCAAACTGCCTCAAATTAAGATCCTACATCTGTAGTGATATCAGATTTCTCACGAACAAGTAGTAACATTAACATGATGCCTTCTAATTGCAGTCGCTGTACTCATAATATACAGGAGAACGATTGCCTTACGGCGAGGATAGCTGTGCTGCAAGCCCAGCTTCAGACGCAAGGGTAATTTCAGTGTAGGAAAGGATGAAACAGCGTCTGTGCCACCAGTAAGTACAGATAGTAGTATAAATCTCCTCGCACAGTCCCCGCAGCAGGACAACTTTCTCATGGTTTCTGGAGGGAAATGCTGTAGGAATGCTCAACCGGTGTCGCTCATTCAGCCGACAGAAACTTTCAACCGGTTTTCCCCATTAAGCAGCGAGTCGGAGTCTGAGGCCGAGCCGTCTCTTGTCTCTACTCCTCCCGTTACGGGGTCTGAGACGTCGAAGCTTCCCACCATTAGCTCTGACAAATTGAAAACCCTAGTCATTGGCGACTCCATTACCCGCAGTATTAGACTTAAAACGAATCATCCAGCGATCATACACTGTTTACCAGGGGGCAGGGCTACCGACYTTAWGMCTAATCTGAAGATGGTGCTGGCTAAAGCTAAAACTGMCGAGTGTAGAGAGTATAGAGATATTGTTATCCACGTCGGCACCAACGATGTTAGGATGAAACAGTCAGAGGTCACCAAGCGCAACATAGCTTCAGCCTGTAAATCAGCTAGAAAGATGTCGGCATCGAGTAATTGTCTCTGGCCCCCTCCCAGTTAGGGGGAGTGATGAGCTCTAAAGCAGAGTCTCACAACTCAATCGCTGGTTGAAAACTGTTTTCTGCCCCTCCCAAAAGATAATAATTGGCCCTCTTTCTGGGACTCACCCACAAACAGGACCAAGCCTGGCCTGCTGAGGAGTGACGGAATCCATCCTAGCTGGAGGGGTGCTCTCATCTTATCTACCAACATAGACAGGGCTCTAACTCCTCTAGCTCCACAATGAAATAGGGTGCAGGCCAGGCAGCAGGCTGTTAGCCAGCCTGCCAGCTTAGTGGAGTCTGCCACTAGCATAGTCAGTGTAGTCAGCTCAGTTATCTCCATTGAGACTGTGTCTGTGCCTCGACCTAGGTTGGGCAAAACTAAACATGGCGGTGTTCGCCTTAGCAATCTCACTCCTCCTTTCCTGCCATTATTGAAAGAGATCGTGATACCTCACATCTCAAAATAGGGCTACTTAATGTTAGATCCCTCACTTAAAAGGCAGTTATAGTCAATTAACTAATCATAATCTTGATGTGATTGGCCTAACTGAAACATGGCTTAAGCCTGATGAATTTACTGTGTTAAATGAGGCCTCACCTCCTGGTTACACTAGTGTCCATATCCCCCGTGCATCCCGCAAATGCGGAGGTGTTGCTAACATTTACGATAGCAAATTTCAATTTACAAAAAAATAATGACGTTTTCGTCTTTTGAGCTTCTAGTCATGAAATCTATGCAGCCTACTCAATCACTTTTTATAGCTACTGTTTACAGGCCTCCTGGGCCATATACAGCGTTCCTCTCTGAGTTCCCTGAATTCCTATCGGACCTTGTAGTCATAGCAGATCATATTCTAATTTTTGGTGATTTTAATATTCATATGGAGAAGTCCACAGACCCACTCAAAGGCTTTCGGAGCCATCATCGACTCAGTGGGTTTTGTCCAACATGTCTCTGGACCTACTCACTGTCACAGTCATACTCTGCACCTAGTTTTGTCCCATGGAATAAATGTTGTAGATCTTAATGTTTTTCCTCATAATCCTGGACTATCGGCCACCATTTTATTACGTTTGCAATCGCAACAAATAATCTGCTCAGACCCCAAACCAAGGAGCATCAAAAGTTGTGCTATAAATTCTCAGACACAAAGATTCCTTGATGCCCTTCCAGACTCCTTCTGCCTACCCAAGGACGTCAGAGGACAAAAATCAGCTAACCACCTAACTGAGGAACTCAATTTAACCTTCCGCAATACCATAGATGCAGTTGCACCCCTAAAACCTAAAAACATTTGTCATAAGAAACTAGCTCCCTAGTATACAGAAAATACCCGAGCTCTGAAGCAAGCTTCCAGAAAATTGGAACGGAAATGTCGCCACACCAAACTGGAAGTCTTCCGACTAGCTTGGAAAGACAGTACCATGCAGTATCGAAGAGCCCTCACTGCTGCTCGATCATCCAATTTTTTTCCCAACTTAATTGAGGAAAATAAGAACAATCCAAAATGATTTTTTGATACTGTCGCAAAGCTAACTAAAAAGCAGCATTCCCCAAGTGAGGATGGCTTTCACTTCAGCAGTAATAAATTCATGAACTTCTTTGAGGAAAAGATCATGATCATTAGAAAGCAAATTACAGACTCCAAAGCTTAGCTGTCCTGAGTCTGCACAACTCTGCCAGGACCTAGGATCAAGAGAGACACTTAAGTGTTTTAGTACTATATCTCTTGACACAATGATGAAAATAATCATGGCCTCTAAACCTTCAAGCTGCATACTGGACCCTATTCCAACTAAACTACTMAAAGAGCTGCTTCATGTGCTTGGCCCTCCTATGTTGAACATAATAAACGGCTCTCTATCCACCGGATGTGTACCAAACTCACTAAAAGTGGCAATAATAAAGCCTCTCTTGAAAAAGCCAAACCTTGACCCAGAAAAGATAAACTATCGGCCTATATCGAATCGATTTTTTTTTTGAAAAAGCTGTTGCGCTGCAACTCACTGCCTTCCTGGAGACAAACAATGTATACGAAATGCTTCAATCTGGTTTTAGACCCCATCATAGCACTGAGACTGCACTTGTGAAGGTGGTAAATGACCTTTTAATGGCGTCAGACCGAGGCTCTGCATCTGTCCTCGTGCTACTAGACCTTAGTGCTGCCTTTGATACCATCGATCACCACATTCATTTGGAGAGATTGGAAACCCAAATTGGTCTACACGTACAAGTTCTTGCCTGGTCTTATCTGTTGGAAATATATCCGTTTGTCTCTGTGAATGGTTTGTCCTCTGACAAATCAACTGTACATTTCGGTGTTCCTCAAGGTTCCGTTTTAGGACCACTATTGATTTCACTATATATTTTAACTCTTGGGGATGTCATTCGAAAACATAATGTTAACTTTCACTGCTATGCGGATGACACACGGATGACACACAGACATAAGGAAGTGGATGGCTGAAAACGTTCTACTTTTAAACTCGGACAAAACAGAGATGCTTTTTCTAGGTCCCAAGAAACAAAGAGATCTTCTGTTGAATCTGACAATTAATCTTGATGGTTGTAAAGTCGTCTCAAATAAAACTGTGAAGGACCTCGGCGTTACTCTGGACCCTGATCTCTCTTTTGACAAACATATCAAGACTGTTTCAAGGACAGCTTTTTTCCATCTACGTAACATTGCAAAAATCAGAAACTTTCTGTCCAAAAATGATGCAGAAAAATTAATCCATGCTTTTGTTACTTCTAGGTTAGACTACTGCAATGCTCTACTTTCCGGCTACCCGGATAAAGCACTAAATAAACTTCAGTTAGTGCTAAATACGGCTGCTAGAATCCTGACTAGAACCAAAACATTTGATCATATTACTCCAGTGCTAGCTTCCTGTTAAGGCAAGGGCTGATTTCAAGGTTTTACTGCTAACCTACAAAGCATTACATGGGCTTGCTCCTACCTATCTTTCCGAGTTGGTCCTGCCGTACATACCTACACTTACGCTACGGTCACAAGACGCAGGCCTCCTAATTGTCCCTAGAATTTCTAAGCAAACAGCTGAAGACGGCTTTCTCATATAGATCTCAATTTTTATGGAATGGTCTGCCTACCCATGTGAGAGACGCAGACTCGGTCTCAACTTTTAAGTCTTTACTGAAGACTCATCTCTTCAGTGGGTCATATGATTGAGTGTAGTCTGGCACAGGAGTGTGAAGGTGAACGGAAAGGTTCTGGAGCAACGAACCACCCTTGCTGTCTCTGCCTGGCCGGTTCCCCTCTCTCCACTGGGATTCTCTGCCTCTAACCCTATTACAGGGTCTGAGTCACTTGCTTACTGGTGCTCTTTCATGCCGTCCCTAGGAGGGGTGCGTCACTTGAGTGGGTTGAGTCACTGATGTGATCTTCCTGTCTGGGTTGGCGCCCCCCCTTGGGTTGTGCCGTGGCGGAGATCTTTGTGGGCTATACTCGGCCTTGTCTCAGGATGGTAAGTTGGTGGTTGAAGGTATCCCTCCAGTGGTTTGGGGGCTGTGCTTTAGCAAAGTGGGCGGGGTTATATCCTTCCTGTTTGGCCCTGTTCGGGGGTATCATCGGATGGGGCCACAGTGTCTCCTGACCCCTCCTGTCTCAGCCTACAGTATTTATGCTGCAGTAGTTTATGTGTCGGGGGGCTAGGGTCAGTTTGTTATATCTGGAGTACTTCTCCTGTCTTATCCGGTGTCCTGTGTGAATTTAAGTATGCTCTCTCTAATTCTCTCTTTCTTTCTCTCTCTCGGTGGACCTGAGCCCTAGCACCATGCCTCAGGACGACCTGGCATGATGACTCCTTGCTGTCCCCAGTCCACCTGGCCATGCTGCTGTTCCAGTTTCAACTGTTCTGCCTGTGGCTATGGAACCCTGACCTGTTCACCGGACGTGCTACCTGTCCCAGACCTGCTGTTTTCTACTCTCTAGAGACCGCAGGAGCGGTAGAGATACACTTAATGATCGGCTATGAAAAGCCAACTGACATTTATTCCTGAGGTGCTGACTTGCTGCACCCTCGACAACTACTGTGATTATTATTATTTGACRATGCTGGTCATTTATGAACATTTGAACATCTTGGCCATGTTCTGTTATAATCTCCACCCGGTACAGCCAGAAGAGGACTGGCCACCCCTCATAGCCTGGTTCCGCTCTAGGTTTCTTCCTAGGTTTTGGCCTTTCTAGGGAGTTTTTCCTAGCCACCGTGCTTCTACACCTGCATCGCTTGCTGTTTTGTGTTTTAGGCTGGGTTTCTGTACAGCACTTTGAGATATCAGCTGATGTACAAAGGGCTATATAAATACATTTGATTTACACTATATACAGGGGCACAACTTTCACCGGGGAGCGGGGGACATGTCCCCCCGACAGTCCAGAAGATGGCCCTGTGCACAAAGCGAGGTCCATACAGAAATGGTTTGTTGAGATTGGTGTGGAAGAACTTGACTGGCCTGCACAGAGCCATGACCTCAACCCCATCAAACACCTTTGCAATTCATTGGAATGCCGACTGCGAACCAGGCCTAATCGCCCAACATCAGTGCCTGACCTCACTAAGTCCCCGCAACAATGTTCCAACATCTAGTGGCAAGCCTTCCCAGAAGAGTGGAGGCTGTAAAAGCAGCAAAAGGGGGACCAACTCCATATTAATACCAATTATTTTGGAATGAGATGATCGATGAGCATGTGTCCACATACTTTTGAAGGCGTCCCCAGGGAGAAGGAGAGCAGGTCTAGATGGCCTAAAATACCATTTACCATTTACTACACATTTTACTGTTTTTAGACTAGGACCAAATACTATGTGGCAGAGTTACATTTTTACAGTACACACACCCACACACACACAAACACTATGACCTCATTCTCCATTCTCTCAGATTTTAATGCTGCCACTCTACTTTTTTCCCTCTTTTCATTCTCAGTTTGGCAACGGTCACCCATTACCCTCAGTCCCCCATAGTGACCATAGCTGACCCTTGACCCTGGTCTGAAAGACCCAGCGTCCTTTATATAGAGCATCTAAGCCATGGCCCATTCCAAGCCCCCCTCATGGCCTCCTTCTTAAGGGCTGGATGAATGAGGGACGCGCCGATTCCAAGGTAAAGGACTGTGTGACACAGACACCCCCCTGGTCTCCACGCCGACCCCTTCCTGGTCTCCATAGAGACCATAGAGACCCTCTGTCCACTCCCATTGCACACCCCACCCACCGCCCCCGACTCAATAGACCCCCTGTGGCTCATCCATTGTGGGCCTAAAGGCCCCTCAGATTGTCTATTAGTCTAGAAATTATTTTGGATCAATAAGAAAGTCGTTGGCCTCTTACACATCTTTCATTAAATTACTGGCCAGGGTTGTGGTTCAGAATTGTAATATTACAAATTTGCTGTAGTGAAAAAATTACATGATTTTGGGAGCGCAGGCTTTAAATACGGTGTGTGTATGATATATTGTGTCGGGTCATTTGGTGTGTATAGACCAGACATGGTTTATACCCCTCCCCCCCTTTGAGTTTCTTACAATTGCCAAGGGGCTGAGAACTTTTTTTGCAATTTTATCAACAATTTCATGCAACTCTACTCATTTTTCCATGGAACAGTGACAAAATTTTACCACAAATTTTGGAAAATTCTACCAATTTTTCCATAGGGTGGAGAGACATTTTTTATGTTTTAAAGCAAATTTCCTGCTATTCTACACATTTTGCCATAACTTATGCCATGCTAATGATACCTGAGTGAGAATGACTAACAAAATCAATGGGGCCCCTTGGATGTCAGGGCCCCTGGGCACGTGCCCTACATGCCGCGTGCCTGGTCAGTATTCGGCCAGGATTACTAAAAGCTTAGATAGCTGGCTAGACTAATTTACCAATCTAAAAATTGTTAGCTGACATGGCTAATTGAGTGGCTGTCAGCGAGTGACACGAGAAACATTTCTGATGCACAACCAAACTTTGAACTTTGCACCTTGTGTATTCTACTACTCTAACTCTCAACAGTAAGCTGAGACCCCGACTGAGTTTTTTTGTTGTGTGGGTTGGGGGTCTCCTAGCGGCTTATGCCTGGAGCCGGCCCTGGGTGGGATGAGGATAGTGTGGTCAGTGCAGAATGTACGATAGCTCTAACATCGATATAGATTTATTTTAAATTACTCTTTTGTGGGCCTTATCACAGATAGCCAGTCCTGTCATACTTCATGCCAAAAATAGGTGTGCATGTAAAATATAGAAATATATTGAGATTCATTTATATTAATACTGTTGTATCTAGTGCAAATAGTGACAGGGATCACTTCAAAGTCTATTGATATTCATGACAAAATCGTTCATGAAACGATTGCAGCTAGTGTAGCATTGAAAAGAAAGCATTGAAACTCTGTATCATGTGGTTTGATAAATTAAGAAAACCAATGGTTGGGACCACACAGTCACACACTCTGTTAATGCTTCCACGCTCTGCAGTTTCTCTCCAGCACTACTAGGGCCATGCTTATGTACCCTGCAGTTCCTGCAGACGAACAGTATATCACATGTCTGTTTGTTCTCCCTGTGTAGCTCTTTCTGAGCATAGGGGTCAAAGGGGGAGAGTGGTAAGACCCTGTGCGATGGCGGCCAGGGAGTCTGGGAAGTCTGAGGCTCCCTCTGTATGGCAGGAGGAGGGGGGGGGGATATGTGGGGGAGGAGGAGGAGGGCCTGTAGTCTGACAAAGGCCCAGTTTGTTACTCTTTCCTTTAGAAGAAGCACAAAGGCAAATCTGACTGGAAGCCCCAGTGACCTCTGTGTAGCCTGAGTAGGAAAGGGTGTCCGATTCTAACAGACCAGTCAGACCACTAAAACACAGAACACGAAGCCAAACTCTGCTTCCCAAATGGCACCCTATTTCCCTATTTAGTGTACTACTTTTGACAAGGGCCCATTGCCATTTGGAATACAGCCCCAGTAAATCAGAACCCTCTGTGGTCTTAGTGAGATCAAGCTACATGACCGCATCTGACCGCACATGGTCCGACGGTCCAGTGAGATGTAAACAATGCTGCAGACTTGGTCATGTAGCTGACCAGGGAATCGTTCAAAGTTTGTACATAGAAATAGAACTTCTTATGGCTGCAATCCCGTTAACGGGATCGATATGACAACAGCCAGTGAAAGTGCAGGGCGCCAAATTCAAACAACAGAAATCTCATAATTAAAATTCCTTTAACATACATGTATCTCATACCATTTTAAAGGTAATCTTGTTTTTAATCCCACCAAAGTGTCCGATTTCAAATAGGCTTTTCAGCGAAAGCACCGCAAACGATTATGTTAGGTCACCACCAACTCAAAGAAAAATTCAGCAATTTTTCCAGCCAAAGAGAGGAGTCACAAAAAGCACAAATAGAGATAAAATTAATCACTAACCTTTGATGATATTCATCAGATGACACTCATAGGACTTCATATTACACAATACATATATGTCTTGTACGATTAAGTTCATAATTATATCCAAAAACCTCCGTTTACATTGGCGCCATGTTCAGAAATGCCTCCAAAATATAAAAATAACAGAAATACTCATCATAAACTTTGATGAAAGATACATGTTTTACATAGAATTAAAGATACACTTGTTCTTAATGCAACCGCTGTGTCAGATTTCAAAAAGCTTTACGGCAAAACACAATATTCAATCATCTGAAAACAGCGTTCAGCCACAAAAGCAAGCCATACAGTTACCCGCCCAAATTGTGCAGTCAACAAAACTCATAAAAAGCATTATAAATCTTCACTTACCTTTGCTGATCTTCGTTTGAATGCACTCCCAGGACTCCCACTTCCACAAGAAATGTTCGTTTTTTTTCGGTAATGTCCATCATTTATGTCCAAATAGCTATTTTTGTTGCGTGTTTGGTATACAAATCCAACGTCAGGGAAGCGCGTTCACTAAAACCTGACGAAATGTCCAAAAGTTCCGTAACAGTCCGTAGAAACATGTCAACCGATGTATTGAATCAATCTTTAGAATGTTTTTAACATAAATCTTGAATAACATTCCAACCGGAGAATTACATTGACTTCAGATGAGCGATGGAACGGAGCTCCCTCATGTGAACACGCATGGTCAAAGAATGGTCACCTCATGGCAGACCTGACTAATTCTCCTCTCATCCAGCCCCCCTTCACAGTAGAGTCATCAGACCAAGTTCTACAGACTCTACAAACTCATCCATATCTCGCTGTGATTTCAATGGGAGCTTGGTTGAAAATCTAGCAGCCTCAGAATTTCCACTTTCTGTTTGGATTTTTTCTCTGGTTTTTTTCTCTGGTTTTTGCCTGCCATATGAGTTCTGTTATACTCACCGACATAATTCAAACAGTTTTAGAAACTTCAGAGTGTTTTCTATCCAATACTAATAATAATATGCATATATTAGCAACTGAGACTGAGGAGCTGGCCGTTTTACAATGGGCACCTTTCATCCAAGCTACTCAATACTGCCCCTGCAGCCATAAGAAGATAACATAGGAATCTTACTGTATTATCTAAATAGAAAACTAATCCAATAGCAAGACACACAGAGTACACACTTATTATACACACCTTCCGTTGTCCCCTCCTGGCAGAGACAATAACAGTAACATTCTAAGGTAAAGGTCAAACACACAAACTCACACTGCTCAGCCACTGCTAGAGGCACAAACTTCTACCTTCTACCTGGTATGGTATTCAATTCCAAAACATCAAACCCAAGATTAAATCAAACCACTTACTCACGATCCAGAAAGGTAGAAAGAGGAGCAGAATTTAGATCATGTATCTCCCATTCTGAATCATTCAGGCTAATGAAATAACGTCAATACGGGCCAACACTGCTCCTAGCAGCATTTTATCTCATAAAAGCCTATCAAACATTTAACAAATGAGAAATGGTAGAAACTCCTCATGCTTTGTCATTTTGCACAGTGATATATATATTTTAGATGGGCTGTTTTATTTTTAGCCGGCGCGGTCTTCATATCTGATGGAACGGTCATACTGAAGCCGTCAAGTCAATTATACATATACATATATAATTACTGTACGGCTACAGCAAATTAAAACACTATAATAATACAGCCAGGGATATTACTCTCATGTTGTATATGATTAATAGGTAATACTGTATAATACTGTATACTTTTATGTCAGCTATTTATTGCCTAGGTCAAATGTAACCAATGTGCTCATCTATTCTTTTTCCTATACCATATTATGTATTCTGTGGTGGTGGCAGTGTGTGTGAGTCATGGACATAGTATCAGAAAGCCACCTTGGGCTGTTTGAGTAGCGTGGCTTAGACTGGAGGTAGAGCAGAGAGCCTGTGACAACAGTCAGATCTGAGGGAACACACCTTTGATTTTACACGACAGATGGGAACGAAAGACAAGAGAGCGAGGGAAAGAGAGGAAGGGAGAGAGAGGGAGAGGGAGACAGCATGAGAGTGAGCGAGAGAGAGAACGAGGGAAAGAGAGGAAGGGAGATCTATCTATGCTTTCAGACTCAAGACAATCCAGTGCTCCTTGCTTTTGACAGGCCCCGGATTTGTATAAGATCAGAGTGGTTTCATATTAGCCTATTGATTTGAAGAGAAGGGATTGATGGATATTTAAAAAAAAATGATTTAGAGAAAAAAAATGAATCTATCTTCGAGGTCAGTTGTCTACGGAAGCAAGTACAGGGGGTTAATTTAATAATAAATAGAACATGGACCAATACAAAACAAGAGTAGTGTTTGGACATTAGCAATATAACTAATACTGCCTGGGGAAAGAACCAAAGGGAGTGACCGATATATAGGTGTCACGTTCGCTGTTGTGAGGAGACCAAAGCGCAGCGTGATGTGAATACATATTTTAACACAAGACGACTGAACACGAAGAACACTAACAAACTATACAAAATAACAAAACGAACGTGAACGCTATAAACACGGAGTGCAGACATGCAACATCAACATAGACAATAACCCACAAACTAAACTGGAACATGGCAACCTAAATAGGATCCCCAATCAGAGACAACGATAAACAGCTGCCTCTGATTGGGAACCAATCCAGGCCACCATAGACCTACATAATGCCTAGACTACACACACACACACCTAGACATGCCAAAACCCTACACAAGACAAAAAACACACATACCACCCTCGTCACACCCTGACCTAACCAAAATAATAAAGAAAACAAAATTAACTAAGGTCAGGGCGTGACAATAGGGGAGGTAATCATAGAAATGATTGAGTCTCATGAGGCGCAGGTGCGCGTAACGATGGTGGCAAGTGTGCGTAATAATAAGTAAACTGACGACAATGAGCAACAGAGAGGGAGTGGGAGTAGACGTGACAGTACCCCCTCCCTGATGCATGGCTCCAGCCGCAGGACGCCGACCAGAGGAACGGTCCCTAGGACCAGGAGCAGGCCATTCGCCTCTGATGAGAGCCGGCCGAGGCGCGGAAGCCTGGCGAGCCGGGAGCCTGACGAGTCATCATCATTGAGGCATCCCCAGTAGCGTCGACAATGGCCCTTGGACACGACGTCACCAGCAAAAAAACAAAAACAAAATTGTAATCCCTGTTGCTTCCATTTGTTGAGGCAGTATTTATGTAACACAGTCGTTGGGAGTCAGGAAGCAAGCACAGGGGGTGATTTTAATAATAAATAGAACATGGACCAATACAAAACAAGAGTAGCGTCTGGACATCATTATCCCAGTCTGCTGTTCCCACATGCTTCAAGAGGGCCACCATTGTTCCTGTTCCCAAGAAAGCTAAGGTAACTGAGCTAAATGACTACCGCCCCGTAGCACTCACTTGCGTCATCAGGAAGTGCTTTGAGAGACTAGTCAAGGACCATATCACCTCCACCCTACCTGACACCCTAGACCCACTCCAATTTGCTTACCACCCCAATAGGTCCACAGACGACGCAATTGCAATCACACTGCCCTAACCCAAGAGGAATACCTATGTAAGAATGCTATTCAACGACTACAGCTCAGCATTTAACACCATAGTACCCTCCAAACACGTCATTAAGCTCGAGACCCTGGGTCTCGACACCGCCCTGTGCAACTGGGTCCTGGACTTCCTGACGGGCCACCCCCAGGTGGTGAGGGTAGGTAATAACATCTCCACCCCGCTGATCCTCAACACTGGGGCCCCACAAGGGTGCGTTCTCAGCCCTCTCCTGTACTCCCTGTTCACCCATGACTGCGTGGCCATGCACGCCTCCAACTCAATCATCAAGTTTGCAGACGACAATGCAGTGGTAGGCTTGATTACCAACAATGACGAGACTGCCTACAGGGAGGAGGAGAGGGCCCTCGGAGTGTGGTATCAGGAAAATAACCTCACACTCAATGTCAACAAAACAAAGGAGATGATTGTGGACTTCAGGAAACAGCAGAGGGAGCAGCAGCCCCTATCCACATCGACGGGACAGTAGTGGAGAAGGTGGAAAGTTTTAAGTTCCTTGGCGTACACATCACGGACAAACTGAAATGGTCCACACACACAGACAGCGTGGTGAAGAAGGCGCAGCAGTGCCTCTTCAACCTCAGGAAGCTGAAGAAATTCGGCTTGTCACCAAAAACACTCACAAACGCACAATCGAGAGCATCCTGTCGGGTTGTATCACCGCCTGGTACGGCAACTGCTTCGCCCACAACCGTAAGGCTCTCCAGAGAGTAGTGAGGTCTGCACAACACATCACCGGGGGCAAACTACCTGCCCTCCAGGACACCGACACCACCCGATGTCACAGGAAGGCAAAAAGAGCATCAAGGACAACAACCACCCGAGCCACTGCCTGTTCACCCCGCTATCATCCAGAAGGCGAGGTCAGTACAGGTGCGCAGTCATGGGTGAACAGGGAGTACAGGAGAGGGCTGAGAACGCACCCTTGTGGGGCCCCAGTGTTGAGGATCAGCGGGGTGGAGATGTTATTACCTACCCTCACCACCTGGGGGCGGCCCGTCAGTACAGGTCCCCAAAGCGGGGACCGAGAGTCTGAAAAACAGCTTCTATCTCAAGGCCATCAGACTGTTAAACAGCCATCACTAACATTGAGTGGCTGTTGCCAACATACTGACTCAAATTTCTAGCCACTTTAATAATGGAAAAATGTATGTAATAAATGTAGCACTAGCCACTTTAAACAATGCCACTTTATATAATGTGTACATACCCTACATTCCTCATCTCATATGTACTCTATACCATCTACTGCATCTTGCCTATGCCGATCGGCCATCACTCATTCATATATTTGTATGTACATATTCTTATTCATTCCTTTACACTTTTGTGTGTATAAGGTAGTTGTTGTGAAATTGTTAGGTTAGATATTACTGCATGGTCGGAACTAGAAGCACAAGCATTTCGCTACACTCGCATTAACATCTGCTAACCATGTGTATGTGACAAATAAAATTAGATTTGATTTGACATGAGAAATAACCAAAGGGAGTGACAGATATAGGGGAGGCGATCATAGAAATGATAGAGTCCAGGTGTGCGTAACCATGGTGGCAGGTGTGCGTAATAATAAGTAAACTGGCGACAATGAGCGCCAGAGAGGGGGAGCGGGAGTACAGTCGTGGCCAAAAGTTTTGAGAATGACACAAATAATAATTTTCACAAAGTCCCTCTTTGCCATGCAAATGAACTGAATCCCCCAAAAACATTTACACTGCATTTCAGCCCTGACACAAAAGGAACAGCTGACATCATGTCAGTGATTCTCTCGTTAACACAGGTGTGAGTGTTGACGAGGACAAGGCTGGAGATCACTCTGTCATGCTGATTGAGTTCGAATAACAGACTGGAAGCTTCAAAAGGAGGGTGGTGATTGGAATCATTGTCCTTCCTCTGTCAACCATGGTTACCTGCAAGGAAACACGTGCCGTCATCATAGCTTTGCACAAAAAAGGGCTTCACAGGCAAGGATATTGCTGCCAGTAAGATTCAAATCAACCATTTTTCAGATTATCAAGGAGAGTGGTTCAATTGTTGTGAAGAAGGCTTCAGGGCGCCCAAGAAAGTCCAGCAAGCGCCAGGTTCGTCTCCTAAAGTTTATTCAGCTGCGGAGATCAGGGCACCACCAGTACAGAGCTTGCTCAGGAATGGCAGCAGGCAGGTGTGAGTGCATCTGCACGCACAGTGAGGTGAAGACTTTTGGAGGATGGCCTGGTGTCAAGAAGGGCAGCAAAGAACCCACTTCTCTCCAGGAAAAACATCAGGGACAGACTGATATTCTACAAAGGGTACAGGGATTGGACTGCTGAGGACTGGGGTAAAGTCATTTTCCCTGAACAATCCCCTTTCCAATTGTTTGGGGCATCCGGAAAAAAGCTTGTCCGGAGAAGACAAGGTGAGCGCTACCATCAGTCCTGTGTCATGCCAACAGTAAAGCATCCTGAGACCATTCATGTTTGGGGTTGTATCTCAGCCAAGGGAGTGGGCTCACTCACAATTTTGCCTAAGAACACAGCCATGAATAAAGAATGGTACCAACACATCCTACGAGAGCAACTTCTCCCAACCATCCAGGAACAGTTTGGTGACGAACAATGCCTTTTCCAGCATGATGGAGCACCTTGCCATAAGGCAAAAGTGATAACTAAGTTGCTCGGGGAACAAAACATCGATATTTTGGGTCCATTGCCAGGAAACTCCCCAGACCTTAAACCCATTGAGAACTTGTGGTCAATCCTCAAGAGGCGGTGGACAAACAAAAACCCACAAATTCTGACAAACTCCAAGCATTGCATATGCAAGAATGGGCTACCATCAGTCAGGATGTGGCCCAGAAGTTAATTGACAGCATGCCAGGGCGGATTGCAGAGGTCTTGAAAAAGAAGGGTCAACACTGCAAATATTGACTCTTTGCATCCACTTCATGTAATTGTCAATAAAATCCTTTGACACTTCTGAAATGCTTGTAATTATACTTCAGTATTCCAGAGTAACATCTGAATAAGGTGCCCAGAGTAAACTGCCTGCTACTCAGGCCCAGAAGCTAAGATATCCATTTAATTAGTAGATTTGGATAGAAAACACTCTGAAGTTTCTAAAACTGTTTGAATGATGTCTGTGAGTATAACAGAACTCATATGGCAGGCAAAAACCTGAGAAAAAAATCCAACCAGGAAGTGGGAAATCTGAGGTTTGTAGGTTTGCCTATCAAATATACAATGTCTATGGGGTCATATTGCACTTCCTATGGCTTCCACTAGATGTCAACAGTCTTTAGAACCTTGTTGCAGGCTTCTACTGTGAAGGATGAGGGAATGCGAGCTGTTTCAACTAGGTGTCTGGCAGAGTGCCATGAGCTCACTCAGGCGCGCCCCCGTGAGAGGTAGGAATTCTCCGGTTGAAACATTATTGAAGATTTATGTTAAAAACATCCTAAAGATTGATTCTATACATGTGTCTGCAGACTGTAACGGAACTTTTTGACTTTTCGTCTGGCCTGCGCGTCTTGAATTTTGAACTAAACGAGCGAACAAAAAGGAGGTATTTGGACATAAATGGACTTTATCGAACAAAACAAACATATATTGTGGAACGGATTCCTGGGAGTGCATTCTGATGATGATCATAAAAGGTAAGTGAATATTTATAATGCTATTTCTGACTTCTGTTCACTACCCAACATGGCGGGTACCTGTATCGCTTGTTTTTGTGTCTGAGCGCCGTACTCAGATTATTGCATGGTGTGCTTTTTCCGTAAAGTTTTTGAAATCTGACACAGCGGTTGCATTATGGAGAAGTTTATCTAAAGTTCCATGAATAACACTTGTATATTTTATCAATGTTTATTATGAGTATTTCTGTAAATTGATGTGGCTCTCTGCAAAATCACTGGATGTTTTGGAGGCAAAACATTACTGAACATAACGCGCCAATGTAAACTAAGATTTTTGGATATAAATATTAAGTTTATCGAACATAATATACATGTATTGTGTAACATGAAGTCCTATGAGTGTCATCTGATGAAGATCATCAAAGGTTAGTGATTCATTTTATCTCTATTTCTGCTTATTGTGACTCCTCTCTTTGGCTGGAAAAATGGCTGTGTTTTTCTGTGACTAGGTACTGACCTAACATAATCAGATGGTGTGCTTTCGTCGTGAAGCCTTTTTGAAATCAGACACTGTGGTGGGATTAACAACACGTTTATCTTTAAAATGGTGTAAAATACTTGTATGTTTGAGGAATTTTAATTATGAGATTTCTGTTGTTTGAATTTGGCGCCCTGCACTTTCACTGGCTGTAGTCGAGTCGATCCCGTTAACGGGATCTCAGCCGTAAGAAGTTAACTGACTTGCCTAGTTAAATAAAGGTTCAATAAAATGTTTTATCCATTTTGAATTCTGTCTGTAGCACAACAAAATGTGAATAAGTCAAGGTATGAATACTTTCTGAAGGCACTGGATGTCCTTTTCAACATATGCAACATTACTCAACATATGCAACACCCTAACAACCCAGATTATACCCATGTTCGTCCTCCACCCCCACCTCTTCCTTCTCCTCCTCTTCCTTTTGCCCCTCTCCTAAATGTTCCAGTGCCCTCATTCTGCTCCAAGGTTATTGAGAACCCCTGGTGCTGCAATCTGTTCAGGAGCCGCCGTTGCTCTTGGCGAACTCCAAGGCCTCGATCAGGGCCCTCCACCTCCTTCGCCTCTCTCACACACGCAAGCAGGCACGCACCCACCCAGGCACTCACACACACAAAGAGAGAGACACACACGCACGCACGCACAAACCACATCAGCGGAACAGGTTGTCCTGTTTGAACAGATGTTGCTGAACCCCCACCACCCTCCACTTCCAGGGCCCCAAATCTCTGTGGCCTGCCTGCCTGTCCATTTGCACAGCGATCCTAGGGAGACCATTAATTTAGCCCCAGGCCTCTGGGCCCAGACAGATCCCAGAGCATTGATGTGTCTGTCGGTAGAGTTGAAACAAACGTGACATGCGTGGTAGCTATTCTTCTCTTTCTATATAATTTAACCTTCGATCTTGCAGTTGACCTCTATCTGCGTCTCCTCCCAAGCTGGGCTGTCAAGAGGATAACTCGCAGTGTCAGCTCACTGGGCACAATGACTGTCCACTTTATCAAACAGCCATCGCTTATTATGTGCCCTGTTTGAGTTTGACTTCCAATCCCCCAGTGTGTGAAACAATATAATTTTTGCATGCCCTTTATGTCGTACAGCAAAAGGATATGAAACCCATGACTTCTAAGGAAATTGCTTTATTGGGAGAAAAACCCACAGATAATAAATATCTCATTGATCTGTACTCGGTTGTTCGCAGCACTCAAGTGTATATAGAACACTGTGATGTTTCTTTTTTCCTGAGCTTTGTGTGTCCGTGTTATAGCGGGGAATCAGGTGGACCCACAGGGACTTGAGGTGAAAGAACAAACCGCTAAATGTATATTTCAAAGAAAGCATTTAAACTTTGAAAACCTCTCAGTGTCTGTTCGCACCCCAGCACTCATGCAAAGCTAATGGCTCAGATGCACTCTACACAGACCCACCAGGGACCTGTGCAATCAACAGATAAAATATCTTTCACTTGGCCTGGTTATTAAACTCAACCAATCTGTATGCATAACGTCCCACCCCACTCTCCCTTCCTTCTATCTATCAATCGATCTCTCTCTCTCTCTCTCTCTCTCTCTGTGTTTTTCTCCCTCTTTCCCTTCCCCTCCACCTCATTCTACCCTGCACTCTTTCTCCAGTCTCACTTTCATGGCTTCCTTCTATCTCTCTCTCTTTCTCCCTATCCCCAATCCCTTTGCCCCTTTCCGCTTTACCTTATTCTACCCTGCTCTCTTTCTCTCACTCCCGTTTCTCATTTTCTCGTTTATTTTTCTACAGCTGCTTTGCTCTCTCTACTGGATACGTTAGTACTTGTTACAGTGCCATTCATATTGGGTCTAGAAGACAGTGGATAGTGTGAGTGACAGCCAGTTACATTTTTGTAAAGAAATGACGGCATTGTGAGTGAGTGAGAGAGAGAGAGAGAGCGCACTTTGAGATTTCAAAACATGAGAGAAAGGATGAATTAGCTGCAGCGGTAGCAGGGTGTGCTACCTAGCGTGGTGTGTGGGTGTAATGCAATTTGTTTGTGTTGTGAGAGATGTCTCCCTCAGCTAGCGAGGCGAACCCCTGAGGTCATGGTGGACATGCAGGGAGACTTGATTTATGGGTGAAGTGCAGTCGACCCGGCACACGTACACACCCGCACCGCCATATTGTACAGCTGTCATTCATTGCAGCTGTCAGACCATCATTGGCTGTGGCGTGGCTGTGATTTGCCTCTTATTTAATCTTGATTAAATAGAGATAGACACTTACAGTGTGCCGCACTCAACTCGGGGGGGTCGGAGCATGCATACCGAACAGCAGTCTACACACACACACAAACACACACACCTCTCTCACTCTCCTTTACATATTACTACCCTATTACTAGCTAGTCTGACATCTATTGGGCAGTGTGAGTAACTGCAACCGTATCAGTCTCAGACAGATAGACAGACAGGGTTAAATCTGTTATTGTCAGGTGAGGATATCCACTTGGAGGAAGAGACAGACTGTGATTCGTTCTGCATCCTGGAGTAAGTTCACTGTCTCACCTTAGGCTCAGCACACGATAAGACATATGTCTGTGGCTGCACTACTTTTGAACACAGCCCTATGACCCATGGTCAAAAGGAGCGCAGCATAAAGTGAAAAAAGTTAGATTTGGGACGCAGAAAGTGAGAGAGCTCACAGCAAGAAGCTATCTTATCAAAACAATGGTCACTTCGCCAAGATCAGCCAGGTCAAGGCGCTCACAGTGGATTAGTGACAGGAATGTTAGAAATAATCACTCTCTCGCTGCTATGGAACCCTGACCTGTTCATTGGACGCGCTATCTTGTCTCGGACCTGCTGTTTCCTCTCTCTCTCTCCAGTAAACACAAGTAGAGCAATAACAAACAGACAGACTCTAAACTTATTTTCTAATAACCCTTTTGATTTCAGCTACTAAAAAACTCACTGCAACATCTTCAATCTCTCAGTATAATTGGAAGAGAAGTGATATAAACCACATCTGTGACAGCTTGTGATCTTGCCTCGTAATTTTGTAATGGGAAAAGGGGGAACGAATGATGAGTGCATCTGTGGCTCAGAAGAGTGGCTGTAAATTTCACACCAGGTGCCTGTTAGCATCTTACTATGGGGACGGACAATGGGGAGCTGAGGACTAAGGTTTACACACATGAACACACCCGCTCACTTGCACACGCACACACACAGGGGCTGTGGGGCTGCTGCTGTTTTCACTCCCTCCCTTATCCCAATATGCCTAAATCCAGCAGGTCAGGGAGAGGGTTAGCCTGGCCTTGGGGAACACGTTCAGGTACATATACAGTGGGGAGAACAAGTATTTGATACACTGCCGATTTTGCAGGTTTTCCTACTTACAAAGCATGTAGAGGTCTGTAAAAATCCAGACAATCACATTGTATGATTTTTAAGTAACTAATTTGCATTTTATTGCATGACATAAGTATTTGATCACCTACCAACCAGTAAGAATTCCGGCTCACAGACCTGTTCGTTTTTCTTTAAGAAGCCCTCCTGTTCTCCACTCATTACCTGTAGTAACTGCACCTGTTTGAACTCGTTACCTGTATAAAAGACACCTGTCCACACACTCAATCAAACAGACTCCAACCTCTCCACAATGGCCAAGACTAGAGAGCTGTGTAAGGACACTCAGGGATACAATTGTAGACCTGCACAAGGCTGGGATGGGCTACAGGACAATAGGCAAGCAGCTTGGTGAGAAGGCAACAACTTTGGCACAATTATTAGAAAATGGAAGAAGTTCAAGATGACGGTCAATCACCCTCGGTCTCGGGGTCCATGCAAGATCTCACCTCGTGGGGCATCAGTGATCATGAGGAAGGTGAGGGATCAGCCAGAACTACACGGCAGGACCTGGTCAATGACCTGAAGAGAGCTGGGACCACAGTCTCATCGAAAACCATTAGTAACCCACTACGCCGTCATGGATTAAAATCCTGCAGCGCACGCAAGGTCCCCCTGCTCAAGCCAGGGCTGTCCAGGCCCGTCTGAAGTTTGCCAATGACCATCTGGATGATCCAGAGGAGGAATGGGAGAAGGTCATGTGGTCTGATGAGACAAAAATATGTATTTTTGGTCTAAACTCCACTCGCCGTGTGGAGGAAGAAGAAGGATGAGTACAACCCCAAGAACACCATTCCAACCGTGAAGCATGGAGGTGGAAACATCATTCTTGGGGATGCTTTTCTGCAAAGGGGACAGGACGACTGCACCGTATTGAGGGGAGGATGGATGGGGCCATGTATCGCAAGATCTTGGCCAACAACCTCCTTCCCTCAGTAAGAGCATTGAAGATGGGTCGTGGCTGGGTCTTCCAGCATGACAACGACCGAAACACACAGTCAGGGCAACTAAGGAGTGGCTCCGTAAGAGCATCTCAAGGTCCTGGAGTGGCCTAGTCAGTCTCCAGACCTGAACCCAATAGAAATCTTTGGAGGGAGCTGAAAGTCCGTATTGCCCAGCGACAGCCCCGAAACCTGAAGGATCTGGAGAAGGTCTGCATGGAGGAGTGGGCCAAAATCCCTGCTGCATGTGTGCAACCTGGTCAAGAACTACAGGAAACGTATGATCTCTGTAAACAAAGGTATCTGTACCAAATATTAAGTTATGCTATTCTGATGTATCAAATACTTATGTCTGCAATAAATGCAAATTAATTACTTAAAAATCATACAATGTGATTTTCTGGATTTTTGTTTTACATTCTGTCTCTCACAGTTGAAGTGTACCTATGATAATAATTACAGACCTCTACATGCTTTGTAAGTAGGAAACCTGCAAAATTGCAGTGTATCAAATACTTCTTCCTCCCACTGTATGTATGTGCACACACAGACACACGCACCAGCCCCCCCCCCCCCACACACACCACATGCAATACACCACACCAGAGGAGGCTCCTTAGAGGAGGAAGGGGAAGGCCATCCATTAAAAAAGATACAACTATACTAAATATATTCACGTCAACAAATAATTGATTAAAACACACTGTTTTGCAATGAAGGTTTACAGTAACCGCAACAGGACGCTGTAGGGTAGCACCATGGTGTAGCCGGGGGACAGCTAGTTTCTGTCCACCTCTGGGTACATTGAATTCAATGCAAAACCTTGGAGGCTCGTGGTTCTCACCCACTTCCATAGACACATTAATTATGACAACTTCCGGAGGATGTCCTCCAACCTATCAGAGCTCTTGCAGCATGAACTGACATGTTGTCCACCCAATCAATGAATCAGGGAATTCATCTAGTACTGATAGCACAAGCTACAGCTAGCTAGCACTGCTGTGCATAAAATGTGGTGAGTAGTTGACTCAAAGAGAGCGAAAGACAATAGTTGAACAGTTTTGAACAGATACATTTCTTCAAAAATGAAGGAGAAACAAGAGAGAGAGAGAAAGTTTGTATTTTCTTTCATTTCCACTTTCACTTATCTAGCGAATGCAGCTAGCTAGTTTAGCCTACTCAAACACCTGACTCAAACAGAGAGTGATGCTATATTAGCTAGCTGGCTATGGCTATCCAACACTGAAACTCCTCCAAGTCAAGGTAAGCTTTTGGTTTTATTCATTTATTGACACCGGAGCCCACCGTTGTAATTGCTAAACTGCTTGCTGACTGTACACTCTACTTGAAGATTGTAGCGGGTTTACTAACGCATTAATTCTCGTAGCTATGTTGACTATGACGTTACCTAATATGGTGATAACGATGTAGGCTGTGTGTAGCGGTTATGATATGAAGGTTTGGCTTGGAAAGGTTTTTGTTGTGCAAAAACAGGTGATGTGTTGTGCAATGTCCACAAGCAAAGAGAAAAGGTGACAGGAAGAGTGCATAAATGTGAGAAGGAATTATACAACTATCAAATGGATCATGCTGTTTGTATGTGGCTGATATGAAAGTGAACTGTGTTTGCATGTGAGCATGGGTGTATTCATTCCACCGATTCTGTTGAAAAACATTTCTTAAACGGAAGCAAATGGAATGAAATGGGGATAAATATATCTGAATTTGTCCAATAGAAACACTTGTTTGCAACTGTTGGACTAATGATTACACCCTAGATCAGTTAGATTTGAGTATCATGTAGTAATCTAAACCTTTCGATGTTACACTGAGCTGGGTGAATGGAATATGAATGACAGTCATCCAATATGTGCCTCACCACCTGGATTCGGTCTTATGTAGCAAAATGTGAAATTGTGTTTTTTACATTGGATAAAAGTAGAGACTCAGAGCTAGAAAATTGTATAACATACACTGCATTTGAGGAACAATGGGAAAGTAATTCTGCTTTGGAAGTTGATCAACTTGTCAACTCACTTTTGAGAAAATCGCCTTTGACTGTTTTGGTATCTAGTGAAGAGCTCTACTTTGTCTACACCAATTGAGCAGACAGGTGTTTTCTCCATCTCTTTAACTATCATACTCTAATTCCACTGATTTCAAAACCTGATCCTCCAGAAAATGGAGAGCAACACTTATGCAGCTCCACTACACAATACATAAAAAAACGACAGGATTACCAACACAGACTGGCGAGCTCAAATAGAGAGACGCCTTCAATATAGCAGACCAATCTGAACTCCGATCTCGGGATGTCCAGCCCACTCATTATCTCAGCCAGTCATGGTTAGTGGGAAGGTCTTTTTCTGTGGCTTAACCAACAAGGCTCGTAATTTAACAATTGTATTTGTATTTACAGATGGCATACAAGTTTGTTATTTAGGCACATGAAAGCTCACAAGTTCGAGAAGGCATTTTGGCAAAAAACGCATTTTGATAAAAACATATTTTTTACATTGATACCACTCTCTTGTGAGGTCGTGACTTGCGACATACGCCTAGTTTCCTGATTCGGGTCACATATGCTGTAATAGAAACAAAGCCATGCGAATAAAAAAAATGGCACGGACCGCCACTGACACACACACACCAAATACAGAGACACACTCCTCCCCTAATAAGAACACAGACAGCGTTAGCTCACCACCTCCTAGTGTACATCTCCAGATTGTATCTGTCACTCCATGATTTTAGATCTGTAACGCCCAGTGCAGAAGATGAGAAGCAGGTACAGGGAGTGAACCATTTAATATAGACAGACATGCAATGGAACAAGAGCAGCGTCTGGACATAAACGTGACACGACAAACAATGCTACTACAGGGAACAACACAGAGAAGCAGACATACCTGTATTTGCAGGGGCAATCAACAAAGTGAGGGAGTCCAGGTGAGTCCAATGAGCGCAGCGGGGCGTAATGATGGTAACAGGTGCGTATGACAACGGTAGCCTGGTGCCCTCGAGCGCCAGGGAGGAGGAGCGGGAGAAAGCGTGACAGTACCCCCCCCCCCCCCAGGGGTGCCACTCGGCATCCCATCTGGGCGAGCCGGACGGGCCGGCTGAGGCGTTACAGCCTGACGATCTCGCTGTGGCGTGGAAGACCCATGGGCCATCTGAAGCTTGACGCGGGATGGGAACCTGCCAAGCCAACCAAGGCAAGGAAATCTCTCGAGCCAGCTTAGACACCCCGAGGTCCATCGGCGGCAGAATCCAAGCCCGACATCACCAACAAAACAAAATAACTCATGGACCAGCTGAGGCATAGGAGCCCGACGAGCCGACTGAAGCATGATGTGGGATGGGAACCTGCCGCGCCAACCGGGGCATGGAAACCTCTCGAGCCAGCTAGAGCATGACAGCCCGACGAGCCAGCTTAGGCACCTCCGGTTCCATCGCCGGCAGCCCCCGCTTCTGACATCACCAACAAAATAAAACCCTAAAAAACTCCCTGATGCTTCTTGTAAAGGTAGTAGCATTCTGTAACGCCCAATGCAGAAGATGAGAAGCAGGTACAGGGAGTGAACCATTTAATGTAGACGGACAGGCGATGGAACAAGAACAGCGTCTGGACATAAACACAACACGACAAACAATGCTACTACAGGGAACAACACAGAGGAGCAGACATATATGCAGGGGCAATCAATATAGTGAGGGAGTCAGGGTGAGTCCAATGAGCGCAGCTGCTGTTCACTCACGTCTTCCTGCACTACGGGGTGCCTGAGGACAGTCTCTGATCGGGGTCCCCAGTTCACGTCCAGGGTCTGGAGAGCGTTCATGGAACATCTGGGGGTCTCGGTCAGCCTCACCTCAGGTTTTCACCCGAGAGTAATGGGCAGGTGGAGAGAGTAAACCAGGATGTGGGTAGGTTTCTGCGGTCATATTGCCGGGGGAGTGGGCGGCGTTCATCCCCTGGGCAGAGATGGCCCAAAACTCACTCCGCCACTCCTCCACTAACCTCCCTCCCTTCCAGCGCGTACTGGGGTATCAGCCGGTTCTGGCACCTTGGCATCAGAGCCAGATCGAAGCTCCTGCGGTGGACAAATGGGTTAAGCGCTCAGAGGAGACCTGGGACGGCGCCCATGTGCACCTGCAATGGGCCGTGAGGTGGCAGAAGGTGAGCGCCGACCGCCACCGCAGTGAAACCTGCCCCCCCGCCTGCCCTGCCGGAAGCTGGGTCCGCGGATTGTGGGGCCATTCAGGAGACTGAACGAGGTATGCTACAGGTTACAGCTTCCCCATATTACCGTATTAATCCCTCGTTCCATGTGTCTCTCCTCAGGCCGTTGGTGGCTGGTCCACTCCAGGAGTCTGAGGTGCGGGAGGTCCCTCCGCCCCCTCTGGACATCAAGGGGGCCCCGGCGTATGCTGTTCGAGCCATCCTGGACTCGAGGCATCGGGCGAGGGGCCTTCAGTACCTCATGGAGTGGGAGGGGTACGGTCCGGAGGAGAGATGCTGGGTGCCGGTGGAGGACGTCTTGGACCCTTCGTTGCTGCGGGAGTTCCACCGTCTCCATCCGGATCGCGCTGCTGGAGCCGCACGTCAAGGGGGGGTACTCACCAGCCTTCTAGCCATCACCAATCCACTTTTCGTTTTCCATTTGTTTTGTCTTTTTCTTAGACACCTGGTTTCAATCCCCCAATTACTTGTCCATTATTTAACCCTCTGTTCCCCCATGTTTGTTTGTGAGTAATTGTATTGCTGTCCGTATTTGTGGCCTTGTATTTATACGATGTGTATTGTGATATATTTGAGTAAAATTGCTTTCATTACTCTTATCTGCTGTCCTGCACCTGACTCATCTCACCAGCTACACAAAGATACTTTACATATGCACTCATATGCAATTGAAGTCGGAAGTTTACATACACTTATGTCATTAAAACTCGTTTTTCAACCACTACACACATTTCTTGTTATCAATCTATAGTTTTGGCAAGTCGGTTAGGACATCTACTTTGTGCATAACACAGGTAATTTTTCCAACAATTTTTTACAGACAGATTATTTCACTTATAATGCAATGTATCACAATTCCAGTGGGTCAGAAGTTTGCATATACTAAGTTGACTGTGCCTTTATACAGCTTGGAAAATTCCAGGAAATGATGTCATGGCTTGAGAAGCTTCTGATAGGCTAATTTCTAAAAATGTGTCAAATGGAGGTGTACCTGTGAATGTATTTCAAGGCTTACCTTCAAACTCAATGCTTCTTTGCTTGACATCATGTGAAAATGAAAAGAAATCAGCCAAGACCTCAGAGAAAAAAACGGTATACCTCCACAAGTCTGGTTCATCCTTGGAAGCAATTTCCAAATGCCTGAAGGTACCACGTTCATCTGTACAAACAATAGAACGCAAGTATAAACACCATGGGACCACGCAGCCGTCATACTGCTCAGGAAGGAGACGCGTTCTGCCTCCTAGAGATTAACGTACTTACGTGCGAAAAGTGCAAATCAATCGCAGAACAACAGCAAAGGACCTTGTGAAAATGCTGGGGGAAACAGTTACAAAAGTATCTATATCAACAGTAAAACGAGTCCTATATCGACATAACCTGAAAGGCCGCTCAGCAAGGAAGAAGCCACTGCTCCAAACCGCCATAAAAAAAGCCAGACTACGGTTTGCAACTGCACATGGGGACAAAGATCGTACTTTTTGGAGAAATGTCCTCTGGTCTGATGAATAGTGACCATCGTTATGTTTGGAGGAGAAAGGGGGAGGCTTGCAAGCCAAAGAACACCATCCCAACCATGTTGCACGGGGGTGGCAGCATCATGTTGTGGGGGTGCTTTGCTGCAGGAGGGAGTGGTGCACTTCACAAAATATATGGTATCATGAGGCAGTAATATTATGTGGATATATTGAAGCAACATCTCAAGAAATCAGTCAGGAAATTAAAGTTTGGTCGCAAATGGGTCTTCCAAATGGACAATGACCCCAAGCATACTTCCAAAGTTGTGGCAAAATGGCTTAAGGACAACAAAGTCAAGGTATTGGAGTGGCCATCACAAAGCCCTTACCTCAATCCTATAGGAAATGTGTGGGCAGAACTGAAAAAGTGTGTGCGAGCAAGGAAGCCTACAAACCTGACTCAGTCACACCAACTCTGTCAGGTGGAATGGGCCAAAATTCACCCAACTTATTGTGGGAAGCTTGTGGAAGGTTACCCAAAACGATAGACCCAATTTAAACAACTTAAAGGCAATGCTACCAAATACTAATTGAGTGTATGTAAACTTCTGACACACTGGGAATGTGATGAAAGAAATAAAAGCTGAAATAAATCATTCTCTCTACCATTGTTCTGACATTTCACATTCTAAAAGTAAAGTGGTGATCCTAACTGACCTGAGACAGGGGATTTTTACTAGGATTAAATGTCAGGAATTGTGAAAAACTGAGTTTAAATGTATTTGACAAAGGTGTATGTAAACTTCCGACTTCAACTGTATACATTTTGGAATGGTATCAGGTATTAGTTTTCTTAATGAATGAAATGATATATATTTTCATTTGCATAAATACACTGGGTGTATTTGCATTTATAAATAGATTAATAACTTCTTGTCACTACAGGGGGTGCTGTTTCAACTTCGACATTTAGCGTTCCCAAATTAAACTGCCTCGTACTCAATTCTTGCTCGTACAATATGCATATTATTATTACTATTGGATAGAAAACAATCTCTAGTTTCTAAAACCGTTTGAATTATGTCTGTGGGTGAACCAGAACTCTTTCTGCAGCGAAATTCATGACAGGAACTGCGAAGGTCTGAAAACTAGGCTCTGTTCTCAGATCAGTTTAAAGCTCTGTATGTATCCTATGGGTCGACATGAACTGCACCCGCCTTCCCCTGGATGTCAGTAACCAATGAGAATTGGAATGGAGTTTCTACGTAGCTCTCAGACCTTATAAAAGGCCATGACATGCAGTGTCCACTCTTTTCGACTTTCGTCAAGACGCAGAGGAGGACATCAGGATGGCATGCTCAAACGCTCTCGTTTTAGGCCCTATATATATCCGTCTGTGATTTAATTCGATATAGGTGTTAGAAACATCATAACAAAGTTATTTTAAACTGAGTTATATCAGTTTATGCGAGTATATTGCTATTTTCGGAATTTCCTTAGTATTGCGTTTTGGGGATTTGGGCATGTTGTGGCCACATAGCTATTGTTAGCTGSTAATTCCGAAGTTGAAGACYACGTTTTACAACCAAGCAACGATTCTTTTGGACAAAGGACACCTTGCCCAAGATTCTGATGGAAGCTCGTCCAAAAGTAAGAGCTATTTATGATGTTATTCCGTATTTATGTGGAAAAATGTAAAAGTGTTTGGCCGCTATTATTGCGGCACTGGTCTGCTGTAACGCACAACTGTATGTCTAGTAACGTTAATTTTAAAAATCTAACACAGCGATTGCATTAAGAACTAATTTATCTTTCATTTGCTGTCCAACTTGATTTTTTAGTCAAGTTTATGAATAGTTTTCGATTAGAATAGGTGCTTCTCCAAGATGGCGCCGGACAGATTGCTCTAAGTTTTGGCCACTATTTTCAATTGATGTATACCACGATTTGTGCCGCTAAATATGCACATTTTCGAACAAACTCTATATGCATTGTGTAATATGATGTTATAGGACTGTCATCTGAAGATTCTGAGAACTGGTTAGTGAAAAAATTTATATCTTTTGTGTCGTTATACTTATCGCTATGTTTTTGCTTGAATCAATGCTGTTGTTGATGTTTTGCTATTGTGGGTAAGCCTAATATATACGTTATATGTGTGTTTTCGCTGTAAAACACTTAGAAAATCTGAAATATTGTCTGGATTTCACAAGATCTGTGTCTTTGCAATTGCTGTACGCTGTGTATTTTTAAAAATGTTTATGATGAGTAATTAGGTAATACACGTTGCTCTCTGTAGTTATTCTAGTCGCTTCGGTGAGATTGTGATGGTGGCTGCTAATGGTAAACTATGATTTATACCCGAAATATGCACATTTTTCTAACAAACACATATGCCTATACAATAAATATGTTTATCAGACTGTCATCTGATGAAGTTTTTTCTTGGTTAGTAGCTTATTATCTTTATTTGTCGAATTTGTAAGTGATGGCTACCTATGCAGGAAAAATGGTGAGAGAAAAAAAAAGTTGTGTCTCTTTTGCTATGGTGGTTAGCTAATAGAAATACACTATTTTGTCTTTTCCCTGTAAAACATTTAAAAATCGAAATGATGGGCTATTCACAAGATCTGTATCTTTCATTTGGTGTCTTGGACTTGTGATTTCATGAACATTTTATTATATGATATCCCTGTGGCTTTAGTCTAGGCTATGCTAGTCAGCTTTTTTGATGGGGGGATCCCGGATCCGGGTTTGTGACTCGTTAGAGGTTTAACTCATGCCATGTAGTTTGTGGTTTGAAACATCATGTCTCATGTCTAAAATATACCCTCGACTTTGCTACCAGCATGAAAAGACAAAGGCAATGCATGAGAGTTGATTTGCAAATTGACATGAAAGAAAAAGTAAATTACATTTTAGATGGAGTTTGATTGAAAGGGCTTATTTTAATTTTTTCCAACTCTCATCATCCCAAAAAGGGAGCATGTGAAATGTGTTGTAATATGTCCAATTACTGCATAAGGCAACTTGTTCCACATCTCTCCATTGATTTTTGGCTGATTTATGTGGGCTGTAGCAGAAGATTAAATCACTTTTCCAGCAATACCTGACAGCCCAGGATTCTGTCAATCAAAATCTACTGTGTGTGTGCGTGCTTGCGTGTGTGTGTGTGTGTGTGTTCCGAGGTGGATGTATCTTTCATTGTTATAGGGCTGCTTGTTTTCAGTGTATTTTTCCCTGCAAGCCTGTCCTTCCGAGAGCCCAATATGAGCCCAGCCAAAAGACTGTTTCAGCGCAACAGACAGCAAAATCCATAGAGAAAGAGTGAGAAAACAAGCAACAAGACATTAACTTCTACCGAGCTTATTGAAGCTTTTAATCAAACACTTTACAAACAATTAAGTCAGAGAATTGTGTCCCACTTCCCTTGTGGATGCATTCTATTTTTCTTCGCTAAATTATTTTGAATTTTGTTTGTCTTACTGTATTTCGCTTCAATTCACTATGGATGTGTCTGTCATTGTCATCATTCTAGATACAGTGTGTCCCAACTCTAGTCATCGAGTACCGCCAACAGAACAAATGTTTGTTTTATCCCCGGACAGGCACAGCTGATTCAACTTGTCAACTAATTATATAGCCCTCAATGAGTTGAATCAGGTGAGTTTGTTTGGGTCTACAACAAAAATGTGTGCTGTTGGGGGGTACTCAAGGACTGGAGTTGGGAAACACTTCTAGAAAACAGCAAATAATGTATAAACGTCACAAACATTGACACACTAAAGAAGCTTAGATCTACAACCTGCAGTACAGCTCCAGGGCTTCTTGTGTATTTCTCCCTGAAAGCCGTGCCTTTAAAGCCCAGCCAAAACACTGTTTCAGCACCACAGACAGCAAAATCCATAGAGAGCGAGCCACAATAGATACAATTTTACTTATCTTACTGAACTTTTTAATCAAACATTTTACAAACAATTAAGTCAGGGAACTATCTCTTTTGATTGTTTTACTATATACTCCCCTCCAGGCACTATTGCCTTTCAAAGTCAACCTGGAAACAATCTCTGGCTGTGTCCCAAATGGCAACCTATTACCTATATAGCATAGCCGTGGAAAGTAGGGGTGCTGGAGATGCTGCATCATCCTATGATACATGCCAAAACAAAAATGATATTACTCCTGTCTGAAAAAACATTAATAAAATCATTCAAAATGCTACACCAGAGAACATAATTTAGCCAAAGAGGAACAATAGCTTCTAAAAAATAGCTGTGGATTAAGTTTTATCACAGGCACTTACAGTCACATACGCCAAACATAGAACAGCTTGTTGCGTTGTGGCCATAGACATGCCATCTGAATGGAAGCAAGACCCCGCAGCAGTGTTCCAACATCTAGTGGAAAGCCTTCCCAGAAGATTGGAGGCTGTTATAGCAGCAAAGGGGGGACCAACTCCATTTTAATGCCCAAGATTTTGGAATGAGATGTTCAAAGAGCAGGTGTGCACGTACTTTTGGTCATGTAGTGTATAATCCATAGAAGTGTTTTGGAACCTCTAAACCTGGCAATTTGACTGTAAAATCCATGGGTACACTAGCAATGCCTGCCAGTTCTGACTTGATCTGCCATCTATTGATTATGTTTCTATGGTTGGTTGCGGCTGTCAGTTTTGGAGAATTTTGCTTTTGTGAGTAGTTTGGAAAGCAAATGCCTACTGCTGAAAAAATACCAATTATCTGTCTGTAGAAGCTAACTATTTTTTCTCAACACAATTTTGCGATTATGAGTGAGCAGCACTGTTTTTCAAAATAGCTTACCTTAAAATCAAATCAACATTTATTGGTCGGGTGATCAGCTTTGAAGGTGTTATGGCAGGTGCAGCGAAAGTATTATGTTACTTGCTCTAGCAGTTCAGTGCTTGAGACAGGGACAAGTGCATCCGTCATTACCGGTGATTATAAAACAGGTTGTTTGGATCCTGGATTCTGGATTCTGATTGGCTGACAGCAGGGAGTTATAGCACCACGATTCCCACATTCCATGGGTAATGCCTGTTAACAGTTGCATTAGATTTATCAATACACATCCACTGTCCCACAGCCCAGCCAGTCAACTTATAAACCTAATTTCCCTGCAAAAATCATTCTAGATAACATAGTTTGAATGGCGCCGGAGGAGATGGCAGCCGTTTTACGGGCTCTTAACCAATTGTGCTATTGTTAGTGTTTTTTCGCTTTATTTGTAACTTATTTTGTACATAATGTTTCTGCCACCATCTCTAATGACCAAAAACAGCTTCTGGATATCAGGACAGCGACTACAGCGATATTTTTCTTTAATGGGTCGGACACAAAGGACTTACATCAGACACCCGACAAGGCCAAAATCCCCGTTATTTGCAGGAGAAAGAGACTGAGATTTCGGGGACGGAGGTCGGGGTGCCTTGTAAGGATCCGACGGCGTGTGGGTAATCTGCCTCTACCATCAGTCCTATTAACCAACTTACAATCATTGGATAACAAAATAGACGAGCTACGATCACGAAAATCCTACCAACGGGACATTAAAAACTGTACTATCTTTATGTTTCACCGATTCATGGCTGAACGACGACATGGATAAAATACAGCTGGTGGGCTTTATGCTGCATCGGTAAGATAGAACAGCTGTGTCCAGTAAAACAAGGGGTGGCGGTCTGTGTAAACAACAGCTGGTGCACGAAATCGAATGTCAACGAAGTCTCAAGGTTTTGTTCGCCTGAGGTAGAGTATCTCATGAGAAGCTACAGACCACACTATTTACCAAAAGAGTTTTCAACTAAATTTTTTTACCACCACAAACCGATGCTGGCACTAAGTCCGCACTCAATGAGCTGTATAAGGCCATAAGCAAACTGGAAAAAAGGAAAATGTTCATCCAGAGGTGGCACTCCTAGTGGCCAGGGACTTTAATGCAGGGAAACTTAAATCCGTTTTACCTCATTTCTACCAGCATGTTAAATGTGCAACCAGAGGGAAAAAAACTCTAGACCACCTTTACCCCACAGACAGAGAAGCGTACAAAGCTCTCCCTCGCCCTCCATTTGGCAAATCTGATCATAATTCTATCCTCCTGATTCCTGCTTACAAGCTAAAACTAAAGCAGGAAGCACCAGTGACAGTCAATAAAGAAGTGGTCAGATGACGCAGATGCTAAGCTAGAACTGTTTTGCTAGCACAGACTGGAATATGTTCCCGGGATTCTTTCGATGGCATTGAGGAGTACACCACATCAGTCATTGGCTTCATCAATAAGTGCATCAATGACGTCGTCCCCACAGTGACCATATGTACAAACCCCAACCAGAAGCCATGGATTACAGGCAACATTCGCACTGAGCTAAAGGGTAGAGCTGCCGCTTTCAAGAAGCGGGACTGTAACACGGAAGCTTATAAGAAATCCGCTCTGCCCTCCGACCTAACCACCAAACAGGCAAAGCATCAATACAGTACTAAGATTGAATCGTACTACACCGGCTCTGACGCTCGTCGGATGTGGCAGCGAATGCAAACTATTACAGACTACAAAGGGAAGCACAACCACGAGCTGCCCAGTGACACGAGCCTACCAGACAAGCTAAATTACTTCTATGCATGCTTCGAGGCAAGTAACACTGAAGCATGCGTGAGAGCATCAGCTGTTCCGGACGACTGTGTGATCACGCTCTCAGTAGCCGATGTGAGTAAGACCTTTAAACAGGTCAACATTCACAAGGCCACAGGGCCAGACGGATTACCAGGACGTGTATTCCGAGCATGCGCTGACCATCTGGCAAGTGTCTTCACTGACATTTTCAACCTGTCCCTGACTGAGTCTGTAATACAAAAATGTTTCAAGCAGACCACCATAGTCCCTGTTCCCAGGAACACTAAGGTAACCTGCCTAAATTAATACCGACCCGTAGCACTCACGTCTGTAGCCATGAAGTGCTTTGAAAGGCTGGTCATGGCTCACATCAACACTATCATCCCAGAAACCTTAGACCCACTCCAATTTGCATACCGCCCCAACAGATCCACAGATGATGCAATCTCTATTACACTCCACACTGCCCTTTCCCGATCTTATTAACTCAACAATCAGCTATTTGTTGCATATTTATTATTTATTTATTAATTATTTATTGAAGTTCTTGTCTTTCGTCATCATTTTCACCTCCGCTATCTACATTAGCATTTAGCTAGCTACATGCTAATGATTTGTTTAGCATAGCAACGGGGAATGAATGACTGGGTCTAAACATGAGAATAGAATTAACATAACTAACAACGGGCTTTTGTCCAGACTATATAATCTGGCGGAAGGATGAAACAAAACTAATTTACTCATTATTAAAATAAATGTTTGATGAAAACAATTGTTTTAACCTTTCTAGGACACACGTTCCGCTAGCGGAACCCATGACAACATTCCTCTGAAAAGGCAGCGCGGGAAATTCAAAAATATTTTTGGGAAATATGTAACTTTCACACAGTAACAAGTCCAATACAGCAAATGAAAGATAAACACCTTGTTAATCTACCCATCGTGTCCGATTAAAAAATATATATAATACAGCTAAAACACAACATATGATTATGTTAGATCACCGCCAAGTCCAAAAATACACAGCCATTTTTCCCAGCCAAAGATAGGAGTCACAAAAAACAGAAAAAGAGATAAAATCAATCACTAACCTTTGATGATCTTCACCAGATGACACTCATAGGACATCATGTTACACAATACATGTATGTTTTGTTGGATAATGTGCATATTTATATAAAAAAAATCATTGGCGTCATGTTCAGAAATGCCTCCAAAATATCCGGAGAAATTGCAGAGAGCCACATCAAATAACAGAAATACTCATCATAAACTTTGATGAAAGATACATGTTTTACATAGAATTAAAGATACACTTGTTCTTAATGCAACCGCTGTGTCAGATTTTAAAAAAAACTTACGGAAAAAGCACACCATGCAATCATCTGAGACGGCGCTCAGATATAAACAACATTTCTCCGCCATGTTGGAGTCAACAGAAATACGAAATTACATCATAAATATTCCCTTACCTTTGATGATCTTCCTCAGAATGCACTCCCAGGAATCCTAGTTCCACAATAAATTGTTGTTTTGTTCGATAATGTCCATTATTTATGTCCAAGTAGCTACTTTTGTTAGCACGTATAGTACACATATCCAAACGCTCGAGCAGATCCAGGCGAACGTCGGACAAAAACTTCAAAAAGTTATATTACAGGTCAAATAAACTTGTCAAACTAAGTAGAGAATCAATCTTTAGGATGTTGTTATCATAAATATTCAATAACGTTCCAACCGGAGAATTCCTTTGTGTCTATAGAAGTAATGGAACGCAAGTCGATATCATGTGGAATGCGCATGACCAGGACCTTGCACTCTGCCAGACCACTGACTCAAACAGCTCCCATCCGGCCCCACTTCACAGTAGAAGCTTCATTCAATGTTCTACAGACTGTTGATATCTAGTGGAAGGCGTAGGAAGTGCAAACAGATCCATATCCCACTGGGATTTCAATAGGCGATGAGTTGAAAATCGACCAGCCTCAGAATTCTCACTTCCTGTTTGGATTTTTTCTCAGGTTTTTCCCTGCCATATGAGTTCTGTTATACTCACAGACATCATTCAAACAGTTTTAGAGACTTCAGAGCGTTTTATATCCAATAGTAATAATAATATGCATATATTAGCATCTGGGACAGAGTAGGAGGCAGTTCACTCTGGGCACGCTATTCATCCAAAGTGAAAATGCTGTGCCCTATACCTAAAAAGTTTAAATACACTTCGCCTCGGGCCTAAATAAAGCACTTAGTCGGGAGTTATCACACGATAATCCCCAGGTTCTCATGCCTTATAGCTTAATAGCCTAGGCTTCACCTTCATCATTGGGTGAGTCAGTGCCACTGGAATTTTATTTAGTAGCCTACTATAGCCTATATTATACACTAAGTGTACAAAGTAGGAGCACCTTCCTAATTCGACACTACAAGGTGTCGAAAAGTGTTCCATAGGGATGCTGGCCCATGTTGACTCCAACGCTTCCCACAGTTGTGTTAAGTTGGATGTCCTTTGGGTGGTGGACCATGATGACCTTGATACACACGGGAAACTGTTGAGCATGAAAAACCCAGCAGTTGCAGTTCTTGACACAGTCAACTGGTGCACCTGGCACCTACCACGTTCAAAGGCACTTAAGTCTTTTGTCCTGCCCAGTCACCCTCTGAATGGCACACATACCGTTCACAATCCATGTCACAATTGTCCCAAGGCTTAAAAAT
>NC_036854.1:15442948-15451255 GCF_002910315.2 Salvelinus sp. IW2-2015 | reverse complement strand
AAGAGAGAGAGATGATTAAGATACCTGTGTATTATTATTTATTGGGGATCTGTAAGAGAATGTAGGAGGTAAGGTAGCAAATTTCTATGTATTATTATTATGCCACAGAAGAATATCAGCCTATGTTGGACCAGAAGTGTTACGTTAACTAGCCTAAAAGTGAACTTTCGGTTGTAACATATTGTCATATGAATTCCCTCCAGTCATATGTGTGAGAGATAAATTGATACTCATTTACAAGTATACGGTCGTTTTTATTCTAATTTTTCACATTTCTCATAGATATGGTACTCAGCCACAGGACTATCAGCATGAGCTGTAATTAATTCTATGGGGTTCTAGCATTAGTTAAATTTTGTTCGTGCTCAAATGAATGTAGGGTAATTTGTATTATTCTTGATCGTCTCCTTTTTGTACTTAGAATTGGAGCTTTGCAGAACGGCTTGCGCTTGCGAGGAGTCATGTACCGTGACTCTGAACAGAAACTACAGATTTATAATGAGAGTATAGAAACTTTGTAGACGTCTGCGTAGACAAGAAATCCGGCAGTGTGTTGTTTACTCAGTCAATTGACAGAGCTACTCTCCTTCCACGTAAGCCTCAGACCGTTCTCCCCATCGTTTTGATTTTTATAGTGATTTTATTTTTCTCAATGATTTGTTCATCTAGTTTTTTTAATTATACTATGTGTTCTGCTAACTGCTTGATTGTGGACTTAAGTGGGATGGTGGTGTGGTTGTATGACTGATGAACGATCGTCTGCATATTTTGGACTAGCTCGTCATCACCCTCATGCTTTCTTGCATTTAATGAAACACTGGGTATGGGTAACAGAAGTATTTCTAAGGAGCCGCGTGACTGCACTTTTTTCGGTGTGAGCTCTTATAGAAAAAAAGGGCGCCGGGCCTTATGGGCAACTGGCGCGGTATCAGGAGGGGTGTCACACATTCAGAGACTTCATGTGTGTGACAGGTACATCAGAGTTTGAACCTGTTCCTCGGGAGCCCGACTGCGAAAGCGGTGTCAGCTGGAAGTTCCTCTCGAGACCCACACCCGCACATAAAGAGACCCACTAGCCAGCAGAGGGGAGTGCCTACGATCTACATGGTGTCCATGTTGTGCCACTACCGGAACATCCAGGCCATGAGAGTGAAGGTGCCGGCAGTGCTTAACAGCTTTCGGTCGCAATACAGGCCCAGAGTGTCCTCAGAGCAATACAGTAGAAATGGCCGGCAGAGGCAAACAGAGAGTGTTGTGTTTCATGTGGGGAAAATCATGTTTTCTAGAAACAGTGCACGTATAATTTGAATCTCTATATTATGTGTTTTGTGGAAGTATTACTTCGACTGGATAGCGTTTGCTTGACCGTACACCACGGGTATGGTGTGCACTTTAACATGTATCGAATTCCAGACCGTCAATTCAGGAAGAAACACTAACATTCCAAATTCATCTTCAATAACCAGGTTTTCACACACAGACTCTTTTTCATGCCAAGTAAAGCTACATATTGGATAAATGTTTAATGACAGTGGCCCTGAAACGCAAACATTTCTGGGTAACACTTTAATGTGACCGACACACAAAATGAATGTGGATTTGTTGGTCTGTAAAATTAATTATGTGGAGAATGGTGGTGGAAAACATTTTGGTTCAACAATAGTTGATATAATCTTAAAGTGGCAGAGGATGATGCGCTGTGGATGCCTCCGTTCCGAATAAACATTGAGGGTTATTATCTGGCTAGACATTGATCATCCAATGCTTTGGCCTGCCATATGGGACAAATAAAAGTGATCTTGCTCTTTTGTCATAATAAATCTCATCTATGTAAGCCTACGCCAACTCGTATTTGGGCACATAAGCGCTAGTATCGGCCCCGAAAATATATTTGGTACAGGTGGAATTCGCAACCACAAAAGGTAATTTCTGTTGTGCACTAGTCTCCAAATGCAACAGCCTTGTTATCTAACAACAGTTAAATATGAATGGAAGACACGTCTCAGGTGGACTCTAAAATATGCAAACATAAGTTTGGACTCGCGCAAACCTAGCTAGTGAGGAAATGTAGAATTGGAATTGGTTTACTTTTGAATTAAAATGGGATGACCCAACCCTGTTGCAACTTGAATTTATTTAGACATAAACATTGTTGTGTTTATTTATTTGTTGTTTGTTTTACAGTGAGGAAATGAGGATTTGCCTGTTCTTTGTCATAGGGGGGACTGCACAAAGGAGGTAACCATTTAACCGAGAACGTATGATTGTGTGTGGAGGCCAGTGTCCTGGAGGAATTTGCTTTTGGGAAAAGCCGACAAGGGCTTTGCCTTGTTTTTACTCAGGCAGAAAGCTATGGCAGCCGGCCGATATGATATATTATTTTTTAAATATTTCAGCAGATAGGCCAGTTGAGAATAAGTTCTCATTTAACAACTACGTACTTGGCAAGATAAAGCCAAGCAGGTATTGGAGATAGTAACAACACACAGAGTTACACATGGAATAACAGAATGTTACAGTCATTAGACCGAAAATAGAAAACAATTGCTGTGCAATTTAGTCAGAGTTGGGAGGTAAGGCAATAATTAGGCATAGTGGAATAATTACAATTCCGCATAGACACTGGTAGGTGAATAGATAGTCGCGCAATGATGACGTGCAAGTAGAGCATACTGGGGTGCAAAAGAGCAAACAAAATAAAACAATATGGGGATGAGGGTGTTGTGGTGTGCTATTACAGATGGGCCGTGTACAGGTACAGTGATTGGTAAGCTGCTCTGACAGCTGATGCTTAAAGTTAGAGGGGAGACATAAGCTCAGCTTCAGTGATAAAAAAATAAGTACAATTGCAATTCGTTCCAGTCATTGACAGCAGAAATGGAAGAAGGCGGCCAAATGAGGTGTTGGCTTTGGGATGACCAGTGAAATGTACCTACTGAGCGTGTGTTCGGGTGGGTGTTGCTATGGTGACCAGTAGAACTGAGATAAAGCTGGGCTTTACTCTAGCAGACTTATAGATGACCTGGAGCGGGTTTGTTGAGGGATTGTAGTGAGGGCCAGCCAACGAGAGCATACAAGTGCAGTGGTGGGTAGTATATGGGGCTTTGGTGACAAAACGGATGCACTGTGATAGACTACATCCAATTTGCTGAGTAGAGTGTTGGAGGCTATTTTTGTAAATGGATCGCTGAAGTCAAGGATCGGTAGGATAGTCAGTTTTACGAGGTATGTTTGGCAGCATGAGTGAAGGAGGCTTTGTTGCGAAATAGGAAGCCGATTCTAGATTACATTTTGGATTGGAGATGCTTAATGTGATCTGGAAGGAGAGTTTTACAGTCTAACCAGACACCTACGGTATTTGAGTTGTCCACATATTCTAAGTCAGAACGTCCGAGTAGTGATGCTAGTCGGGACGGGGCGGGTAGGAATCGGTTGAGAGCATGTGTTTAGTTTTACTAGCATTTAAGAGCAGTTGGAGGCCAGGAAGGAGTGTTGTATGGCATTGAAGCTCGTTTGGAGTTTAAAGTGTCCAAAAAGGGCCAGATGTATACAGAATGTGTGTCTGCGTAGAGGTGGATCAGAGAATATCAGCAGCAAGAGCGACTCATTGATATATACAGAGAAAAGAGTCGGCCGAGAATTGACCAGAATTGAAATTTGACACACTAAACTACTCATACTGAGAATGTAGTGTTGGTGACACACCAGGTGAGGCAGTCATTAGAGAAACCAAGGCTATTGAGTCTGCCGATCAAGATGTGGGATTGACACACCAGTCGAAAGCCTTGGCGAGGTCGATGAAGACAGCTGCCAGTACTGTCTTTTATCGATGGCGGTTTTGAATCGTTTAAGGACCTTGAGCGTGGCTGAGGTGCACCCGGACCAGCACGGAAACCGGATTGCACAGCGGAGAAGGTACAGTCGGATTCGAAATGGTCAGAGATCTGTTTGTTAACTTGGCTTTTGAAGCCTTTAGAAAAGGCAGGGCAGGATGGATATAGGTCTATAACAGTTTGGTTTCTAGAGTGTCTTCCCTTTGAAGAGGGGGATGACCGCGGCAGCTTTCCAATCTGTGGGGATCTCAGACAATACTAAAGAGCGGTTTGAACAGGCTAGTAATAGGGTTGCAACAATTTCGGAGATATTTTAGAGAGGGTCCAGATTGTCTAGCCCAGCTGATTTGTAGGGATCCAGATTTTGCAGCTCTTTCAGAACATCAGCTATCTGGATTTGGGTGAGGAGAAGCAGGGGGGGCTTGGGCAAGTTGCTGCTGGGGGGTGGTTTCCTGGTTAGGGGTAGCCAGGTGGAAAGCATGGCCAGCTGTGAAAAAATGCCTTATAAGAAATTCTCGTATTGTCGTAAGATTTATCGGTTGTGACAGTGTTTCCTAGCCTCAGTGCAGTGGGCTGCTGGGAGGAGGTGCTTTAATTCTCCATGGACTTTAGTGTCCCAAAACCTTTTGGAATTAGTGCTACAGGATGCACATTTCTATTTGAAAAAGCTAGCCTTAGCTTTCCTATCTGACTGTTTTATATTGGTTCTTGACTCCTAAAAAGTTGCATATTGGGGGGCTGTTTGATGCTATGCATTACGCCACAGGATGTTTTTGTGCTGGTCAAGGGCAGTCAAAGTCTGGAGTGAACCAAGGGCTATATCTGTGCTTAGTTCTACATTTTTAACGGGGCATGATTATTTAAGATGGGGGAATGCACTTTAGAGAACAACCAGGCATTCTCTAACTGACGGGATGAGGTCAATATACTTCCAGATACTGGCCAGGTCGATTAGACAGCCTGCTCGCTGAAGTGTTTTAGGGAGCGCTTGACAATGATAAGGGGTGGTTGTTTGACCGCGACCCATAACGGACCGCAGGCAGTGATCGCTAGATCCTGGTTGAAGACAGCAGAGGTGTATTTAGAGGGCAAGTTGGTCAGAGTCTATGAGGGTGCCAATGTTTGAATTTAGGGTTGTACCTGGTAGGTTCCTTGATCATTTGCGTGAGATTGAGGGCATCTAGGCTTAGATTGTAGGACGGTCAGGGTGTTAGCATATCCCAGTTTAGGTCACCTAACAGTATGAACTCTGAAGATAAATGGGGGCATCAATTCACATATGGTGTCCAGACAACAGTCGGGGGCTAATAACAAGTGGCACAGTGAGAGACATTTCTGGAAAGGTGGATTTTTAAAGTGAAAGCTCTGTTTGGCACAGACCTGGGTAGTACACTGCTCAAAAAAATAAAGGGAACACTAAAATAACACATCCTAGATCTGAATGAATGAAATGATTCTTATTAAATACTTTTTTTCTTTACATAGTTGAATGTGCTGACAAACAAAATCACACAAAAATTATCAATGGAAATCAAATTATCAACCCATGGAGGTCTGGATTTGGAGTCACACTCAAAATTAATGTGGAAAACCAACTACAGGCTGATCCAACTTTGATGTAATGTCCTTAAAACAAGTCAAAAATGAGGCTCAGTAGTGTGTGTGGCCTCCACGTGCCTGTATGACCTCCCTACAACACCTGGGCATGCTCCTGATGAGGTGGCGGATGGTCCCCTGAGGGATTCTCCTCCAGACCTGACTAAAGCATCCGCCAACTCTGGACAGTCTGTGGTGCAAACTTGGCGTTGGTGATGGAGCGAGACATTGATGTCCCAGATGTGCTCATTGGATTCAGGTCTGGGGAACGGGCGGGCCAGTCCATAGCATCAATGCCTTCCTCTTGCAGGAACTGCTGACACACTCCAGCCACATGGAGGACTAGCATTGTCTTGCATTAGGAGGAACCCAGGGCCAACCGCACCAGCAATGGTCTCACAGGGGTCTGAGGATCTCATCCTCGGTACCTAAATGGCAGTCAGGCTACCTCTGGCGAGCACATGGAGGGCTGTGCGGCCCCCCAAAGAAATGCACCCCACACCCATGACTGACCTACCGCAATAACGGTCATGCTGGAGGATGTTGCAGGCAGCAGAACGTCTCCACGGCGTCTCCAGAACTCTGTCACGTCTGTCACATGTGCTCATGGTGCTCAGTGTGAACCTGCTTTCATCTGTTAAGAGCACAGGGCGCCAGTGGCGAATTTGCCAATTTGGTGTTCTCTGGCAAATGCCAAACGTCCTGCACGGTGTTGGGCTGTAGCACAACCCTACCTGTGGACGTCGGGCCCTCATACCACCCTCATGGAGTCTGTTCTCTGAAGCCATTTGAGCAAACACATGCCATTTTGTGGCCTGCTGGAGTCATTTTGCAGGGCTCTGGCAGTGCTCCTCCTTGCACAAAGGCGGAGGTAGCGGTCCTGCTGCTGGGTTGTTGCCCTCCTACGGCCTCCTCCACGTCTCCTGATGTACTGGCCTGTCTCTGGTAGCGCCTCCATGCTCTGGACACTACGCTGACAGACACAGCAAACCTTCTTGCCACAGCTCACATTGATGTGCATCCTGGATGAGCTGCACTACCTGAGCCCTTGTTGTGGGTTGTGACTCCGTCTCATGCTACCACTAGAGTGAAAGCACCGCCAGCATTCAAAAGTGACCAAAACATCAGCCAGGAAGCATAGGAACTGAGAAGTGGTCTGTGGTCACCACCTGCAGACCACTCCTTTATTGGGGTGTCTTGCTAAATTGCCTATAATTTCCACCTGTTGTCTATTCCATTTGCACAACAGCATGTGAAATTTATTGTCACACAGTGTTGCTTCCTAAGTGGACAGTTTGATTTCACAGAAGTGTGATTTGACTTGGAGTTACATTGTGTTGTTTAAGTGTTCCCTTTTTTTTAGCAGTGTATGACAGAACTCTGCAGATCTCTGCCCCTTTGGTAGTTCTATCTTGGCGGAAAATGTTGCTAGTTGGGGATGGAATTTCAGCATTTTGGTGGCCTTCCTAAGCCAGGGTTCAGACACGCCAGGACATCAGGGTTGGCGGAGTGTGCTAAAGCAGTGAATAAAACAAACTTGGGAGGAGGCTTCTGATGTTAACATGCTGAACGCAAGGCTTTTACGGTTCAGAAGTCAACAAATGAGAGCGCCTAGGGAATAGGTGTAGTGCTGGGGCCACAGAGCCTGGTTAACCTCTAGATCACCAGAGGAACAGAGGAGGAGTAGGATAAGGGTACGGCTAAAGGCTATAAGTACTGTGTTGTCTAGTGCGTTGGGTACAGAGAAATAAAGGACCAGATTCTGGGCGTGGTAGAATAGTATCAGCGGCATAATGTCACGACAAGGTATGGTAGGATGTGAGTACAGTGGAGGTAAACCTAGGCATTGAATGACGTTGAGAGAGGTTGTGTCTCTGGAGGCACAAGTTAAGCCAGATGAGGTCTCTGCATGTGTGGGGGGTGGGACAAAAGAGCTATCTAAGGCATGTTGAGCGGGACTGGGGGCTCTACAGTGAAATAAAACAATAAGAACTAACCAAAACAGCAGTAGACAAGTCATATTGACATTCGAGAGAGGCATGTGTAGCCGAGTGATCATWTGAGTTTATCTATAACTTTCAAGGTTGTCATTAGATACACATTACAAACCCTGTGAAACCACAATTCAGGGACAAATCAGGCTGTTACCCAGGTGCAACAATGATACTCAGCAACATATCACATCTCACTGCAAACGAATGGCTTTCAGAGAAATGCTGGAGAGTCCACTTCAAAATGCCCTACAAGTGGGAAGTGAACGATGGACAGACTTGGTCAGCTCTGCCAGAAAACGAAGCAATCGAGAGAGACTTCTGTGACCCTTCTAAGATACACAGGTACAGTATGTTGTTATGTCATACTTAAAGGTAGACTCAGCGATATTACATAGATGCAGAAAATGAACAGCATAGTGGGTTGAAGCGCGAGACTCAACTTCCCCGATGTTTTGGTCCCGTGGCTTCCACATTGTAACAGCATGAAGCAAACCCGTGCACATGTGCAGATTTAGTACTGTGTGTGACTGTCTTGCATCTCGCTCATCTCAATATCTGCGGTGCTGCTTGTGGCAATGTCATTTCCCCGAGTCTACCTTTAACTAGCAAAAGTATGTCAAACTGTGAATAAGGTACAATATATATATATATATTTTTTCATTGACATTTTCTTATGCCTTCACAGTGAGGGATCAGACTGTGTGGATTTCGACTCCATGAGCCTTGGATTCAGTGAAGTTCGCCGTCTCTCCACAGTTTCCTCTGTGACCGAGCCCACATTCGTACTCACCACAGAGTGGGTGTGGTTCTGGGAGGACGAGTACGGCAAATGGGTCCAGTACGCATCCATCGTAAGTGGTGTAAAACACTCAAACAGGCTGATG